>NC_056743.1:747576082-747623689 GCF_019279795.1 Protopterus annectens
TGCTTCTGACAAATCATTGAGGACTGAAGTCAGAAAATAATGGCAGACATTTGAGTTTGACTTCATATCCTCAAAATGCATAGTAATACAAACCTTGTTCTATCGAATTTCTAAGGAGGTAGGGGGTAGTATGACTGTTACACCTCTCAACTGTACAGATTTTCACAGAATGTCCATACTTTTACCTTATATTTTTGGTCTGTTCCTCATAACAATTCTGTTTTTTTGACAAACCACTGGGATGAGCAAACGATTAAAGTTACTAAATAATGATATGCATTAACGTGTCAGACTTCATATCTTCCTGAAAATGCATTCTAACACAAATCCTGTTGGGCCCTTGTTCCCAACATTGTAACAGGCTTTCTCCAGATTTCTTGTGCTAAGAGATTTGAGAGGTGTGTGTGTGTGTGTGTGTGTGTGTGTGTGTGTGTGTGTGTGTGTATATATATATATATATATATATATATATATATATAATGCATTTGCATATGCAATATATTTGTGTTAAAGCTGAAAACAAAAATCTCTGATATATGATGAATAGTGATGTGGCTTTTTATAAGGAGAAACACAAAGGGTGTGTAAGCAGGTATACTTATCAAAATGCAATTAGACACTGCCCACTGTCTTGCAAAAGCCTCCATGGAACATGTTGCTGTACTACATGTATTACTGTTTGCACATTGTGCTTTTCAGCATGGATCTACATCACGGTATGATCACACACACTGGGCCACTGTTTTCACGTAAAAAAATCAAGAAAAACACACCAGCAAACCTGTTATTGAAATCATGTAATTGATAAGACATGTGTAACTGTTGGCATAATGGTTAACTATAAACAAAAATGTGTACATGGGCTTTACAAGACTAGTCAGCAGTGATTTGAGTAAGCAGATGATACCTGAACCTTAAGCAAGTCAAATTAGTATTTTTTGAACATTAACTATTCTGTTTACAGCACTTAAAATATTGTGTGCATTTCAGGCAAACAGGATAGCCCAGAGAAAGTAGGTAGTTTTATTTGACAAGCGTGTTTTCCAAAAACTCTGAACTATGCATCCCTGTTTCATGACAGGAAGCCATGGTGCTGCATAAATAAGTGTCCCACTGTTAGAAAGAAAAGGCTAGAACTAGGAAACATTGGATGAGTCAAGTCCCCTGTGGTGAGGTGTCAATCAAAGCAACAACAGGTCGAATTACTTTTAGCACTTTGGCAGCTTGGGAGGGGAAGTGTGAAGGGGGAGGGGAGAGGATCTAATGACCTATGGCTCAGGCATCACAAAAGAGTGCAAATTAGGATCTCTGTAAAGAAGAAGCAGTAAAACAAAGACTCCAAGTCTGTTCCTTGGCTTTGTCTCAGTTTTTTTAAGTAGGCATTTAACAGCAGGATATTTTAGTTGAAATTTACAGAATGAAAAACCCTTGTGTATGCATGTAAAATGAATGCAGTGACAGAAGTTTCTGAACAAAAAAGGCTGCGTGATGTAATGTGTTAAGGACAAACACTGAATTCTGGGATACATGGAGGTTTACAAAAATGTTTAACTTTCAGCAAGATGCTAGACCCCATGTGGCCAGACTCTTAAATTACATATAAAAATATTTAAAAACCTGTAAAGAGTCCCACAGTGGTGTTAAAATGTTGGAAACATCTAAACATGATGAAATAAACATGTTTTTTTAGTCTGTGCATGCGGTTCTCCTTTAAGCTTTTCATTGTGCAACTATCTTGCGAGTCTCTCAGATATGATTATTTTCAGCTTGAAACACATGATCTGAATTCCTTAAACATGGTGAGACCTTGTTAAATTTAATTCTCTTAGCTTCCAAAACTGGAATTATTAGAAAAGTGAAATTAAAATCTGAACCAACTGTATTTGAAGTACTGAATATTGTAAAACATAAAATAACTGGAAGCTGAATCTTAAGAAAAGGGAAGGAGTAGAATATATAGAATTAATTTGAGTTTATGGTACCAATACATGCAGAATGTTTAGGAGGAGTGAGGTTTAAGGGAAGGCAGGAAATTGTGTAACGCTGGACTGCATGACAGTTATAAAGCAGGAAAACGTGTAATATATGTAAATGAAAAATAAGTGTTAACATGCTCTGTTTACTTTTCTGTTAATGTGTGTATGCCTTGTCAAGTGTTAAAAGTGCTAAAAGAAATTTGTTGTACATGTATTACTAAGAAAATATTAATCTCCAATCCCTTTATCTTTGTAAACATTAAGAACAAAGCTGGAATTATGCATTAGAGTCCTCTCATCATTTTAACACAGTCAGAAAACTTCCTGTCTTTTTTGTCACCTTTTGCAGAACCATAGATGTTAAGTTGTCACTCTCACCTTCATTCTTGCTGGATGGGTTCGTAGCCGAACCTCGGCTCCGACTCGGCCTATTACTAAAGCTTGAGAGCTATTTTTACCGGCTCGAGGCTATCCTATGTCCCTTATTGCTAGGTGTGATATACCCAGATCTCGTTTGCCGCTTCAGCTACGAGGTTGTGTCTTTTTGCCGGCTCAGGTTGTATTAATATTTTTTCTTGGTTTTAGTCAGCTTTTTGGGTTAAAATATTAGCGCTAGTGTTTTATTGTTACTACCCTTTAGATCCCTGTTTAGGATTCCCTCTTGGGTAGTTTTTGATAGTTTTTTTCCGCTCTCCTAATAGTTAGACCCTTGGCCAATCCTCTTCCATACTTATTTGTCTGTAGTTGTATGTGTGTGCCTAGTTAGATTGTATTAATAAGTGTGGGGTTTTGTTATATTATTCTGGTCTGTTACAACTTTTTTGTGTGTGTGTGTGTGTGTGTGTGTGTGTGGCTGATTGTGACTAGACCTCCCTTAGTTGTCCTTGTCTGCCAGTTATCCCTTTTTCAGGATGTCTAAAGACACTAAGGTCTCGGGCTTCAAGAAGTGTGACTCGTTCTGTCAGAAGATGTCTCTGACAGACTGTCACACTTCTTGTGTATATTGCTTGGGCCGTCTGCACCTGCAGGACTCTTGTTCTGTCTGCCATGCGTTCAGTCCAAGAGTCCTGCAGGAACGCAGAAACAAACTTATTTTGAGAGGCTTGTTAAAGCCTGAAGGTTCCCCAGCTAAGCATTCGTCGGGTAAACCTTCTAAGCCCGCCAAACCGTCGGCTCCATGTTCGGAGCTGTCGCTGAGCGGTGCTACTAACACTGCATCGGTTCCGGCCGGAACCGATGATTCAAGGCCTCAGTCGGGCTGTTGGAGCAGTCTTCGAGAAAGAAGCGTTTCAGGTCTCCTTCCCTGGAATCGGTCCATTCGGCTCCGAAGTCTCCCTTGTTATCAGAGCGGAGTCACAGGTCCCATTCCTCTCGGTCTTCCAGGCTGTCGGACCATGACGTCGAGAGGGTGGTTAGCCGACTACTTAAGTCGCAGGCACTGGCCTAAATGTTGCATAGCCCTCCTCATCAGGCAGTGGCTTTCACTACACCCTCTTCGATTCCTCCTCCGACTCTTCCTGTGAGTTCGGAGCCAGAGATCATAGGGGTCGGGACCGTCAGAGCCGATACCATCCCTTTCGGCAACCGCGTCGGCTCTGATTTCTTCCTTGGTTCCATCCTTGTAGGGATCCGGGCGCCAGGACCCTCTCGGCTCTGAGGGGGTGAGTGGCATCGGACCGTTGTCTGACCCCGTTCTCCCTCTCGGAGCTTCGGCGCAGGTGAGTTCGGCCCCGACATCGGCCTCGGAGCCATACCTCTTGGTGCCGGGAGGAGTCCTTGTCTCTTCGGAGCGGGGACCCCCTTCTCTGCCTGATAGGGGTACCTTTGAGGTCATGAGGAGTGTGCTGGCCCCTGTGCCTGCTCCACGGTCGGCTCCTTCGGCTCCTCCCTCTATGGTGCCTGCTTCAGTCTCTACCTGCTCTCTCGATCCCGAGCATGGAGAACAGATGCTACAGGTAGCCCCATTGGGCGTATCCTCCTCTTCCGAGGCCTCCCCTGATCCTTCAGGGGAGGCTCCTCGAAAGAGAAAATGCAAGAGGAAGCATGTAGACTCCCCTGAGTCAGTCACATCGGACACTGACTTGGGTGACTCGGAAGGGTCCCCAAGGTGCCCCTCTGAGGATGTCTCATTTTTTGACATCCTGGAGATTCTTAAGCAGAGGGGAAACTGGTCTGCCCTTAACCCTTCTGAGGACGAGTCGGTGTACATGGATGTGTTCGGTTCTCGCCCTTCCACCTCCTGGGTGTCTCCGCCTTTCGACCCTCTCATGGATGTGGTGGCTCGAAAGGCGTGGATGGCTCCGGATACTATGGAACCAACTCCCCAGAGGCCTACAAAATTTATTACAGCCCCTTCTGACAAGCAGTTTCTAACTAAGGGCGTCCCTGTTGATGCCATGGTGGTGGCGGCGGCCACTAAAAAGGAGTTGGCTGACCCTTCAGTTACCTGTCCTTCCTCCTAATAAGGAATCTAGGACTATGGACAGGTATGTCAAGCAGATGTTTTCCTCAGCGACCTTTGTTATGTGGTCGCTGAATTATTTGTGCCATTTCGAGAGACCTTCTCAAGGAACTGGGTGATACCTTACAGGACCCATCAGCTGCAGGGTCTCAGGAAAAGATAAACTCCCAGCTGGGGACCCTAAACTCTATTGTCAACTCCTCCATGCGGCTCATTTCTTATGCAGCCGATGGAGCGAGTAGGGCTGCAGGCACGGGCGTCGCTCTAAGGAGACATGCCTGGATGCGAGTTTGCAATTTTGCTGACCCCTTCAAGGCGTCCTTCACTAACACCCCCTTTGATGGTTCTGCCTTGTTTGGACCTCAAGTGAAGGATACATTGACCAGGTGCGTGCAGGAAGGCAAGACTCTCTCTGCCGTAGGAGTCCGTTTTTCTACCCCTTCTACACCATACCCTAAGGGTCAGAAAGGTGGGAAAATGTGGTTCCGCAAACCTCTGGGAGTACTGCCTGACGCATGTGGTGAGCTTCCCTCCAGAGGCAGAGGAGGGAACAATAATAGATGCCGCCCGAGGGGCAGAGGGGGTCCGCAGACTCAGGGTAGCAGAGAATCCTTCCAGCACCCCTGAGGAGCTGCCCGACTGTCAACCTTCGGAGGCAGTCGGGGGAAGACTATCACTGTACCCAGAAGCCTGGCATTCCCTCACGCAAGACAATTTGGTACGGTCGATCATATCCAAGGGTTACAAAATTACCTTTATTCATACCCCACAACCGCCAAAAGGGCCCCTTCCAGACGTTCCACCCGGTCTGAGGGATCAAGCAGCACTAGAAATTTCAAAGCTTCTAGAAAAAAGAGCCATCCAGCCAGTCCCAGCAGACCAGCAAGGATCCAGAGTCTACTCCAAGTTCTTTTTGGTACCAAAAAAGACAGGGGACTGGAGACCTATTTTGGATCTCAGCAGGCTGAACAAGTCTGCTCAAAGAACGAAATTCCGGATGGTCACGCTTCAGTCCATTGTACCCTTCCTGGGTCAGGACAATTGGATGTGCTCTGTAGACCTTCAGAATGCGTACTATCATATCAAAATGAACAGGCGCTCCAGTAGGTTTCTTCGCTTCCGGCTGGGAGCCAGTCACTACCAATTCAGAGCCCTGCCCTTTGGCCTCACCACAACCCCCAGGGTGTTTACCAAATGCATGGCAGTGGTTGCGGCTCACCTGAGACGAAAACGATTCCAGGTGTTTCCATACTTAGACGACTGGCTCCTTACTGCCACCACCAAGCGTCAGCTACTTCATTCCAGAGATTATACCCTCCAAATTTGCAACAAGCTAGATATCTCTATAAACTCTGCCTTGTCGCCTTGTCGGTCTATTACCTTCATAGGCGCCGTTTTAAACACTGTGGAACTGTCAGCAAAACTGCCTGTACAAAGGATTTCAGACATTCGAGGTCATGTTCAAATCCTACTACAAGGGAGCAGAGTCCAGGCCATATTTGTACTAAAAACCCTAGGTCTCATGACAGCAGCTAAAACATTACTCCCCCTAGCTCGCTTTCACATGCGGATCCTGCAATGGATGCTGTTTTCCCAGTGGTCCTTTCAACGGCTTCCAATGTCACATAGCATTCTAATCACTCAGTCATGCAAAAGACACCTTTCGTGGTGGATGGTCTCCCCTCAGGTTCTTCAGGGCAGACCCTTTGTCCTTCCTCCTCCTGTGGCTACTGTGATAACGGATGCCTCCCTGAACGGGTGGGGTGGGCATTTTCAGGGCAGGGCAGTCCAGGGCACATGGCAGCCTTTCGAAAGCCACCTGCACATAAATGTCTTGGAAATGAGAACGGTGCTTTTAGTGTTGCAGGCCCTTCAAGACTCTCTACCCACCAGGACTATTGCATTTCAGACAGACAATATGTCTGTAGTGTGGTACATCAACAAGCAGGGCGGAACCAGGTCCTACCCCCTATGTCGAGAAGCACTCAGACTATGGCAGTGGGCGATCTCTTTTCAACGGTTTCTGGTAGCAACGCATATCCCCGGGAAGTCCAACATCATAGCGGACAGGCTGAGCAGAGCCATTCTCATGCCCCACAAGTGGTCTCTCAACCAGCTAGTAGCAGAAAAAATCTTCAGAAGGTGGGGTCAGCCTTGCTGCAATCTTTTTGCAACCCCAAAAACAGCAAGTGCCCAGACTTCTTCACCCTCTTCCCTCTCCCAGGTCTTACCCCCAAAGATGCTCTAGTCCACAATTGGCCCCGGGGTCTTCTGTATGCTTTTCCCCCCTTTCCCTTAATTACTCAGCTAATTCAGAAAGCAACTGTTTTGAGATCCAGAATGATCCTTGTTGCCCCTTACTGGCCTTGACAAATTTGGTTCCCGTTCCTGCAACGTCATCTACTAGATCAATCCTGGCATCTGGTCCCAGCGCCAGATCTTCTGACACATCAGTCGGGCGGGCTGCATCAATCACTCCAATCTCTCAACCTCACAGCTTGGTTGCTCCACTTCCAACCCTAGCCAGGCTTCCCTCAATTTCTCATTCAGTTCGTGACATCATCCTCGCTTCGCACAAGTCCACTACCAGAACGACTTATGCTAGCAAGTGGAAGCGTTTCTCTGTTTGGGCAGGGGAGAAACAAGTTGACCCGTTTACAGCCCCTGCCCATACAGTCTTAGAGTTTTTGGCAGAACTTTTTCAAATGGGATCTTCTTCAGCCACCATCAGAGTTCAGTTGGCAGCCATTGCGAATTTTCACATTGGATTGTCAAACCAGCATTGTCACACAAACTTTGTAAAGCCTTTCTAAAAGGAACCCTCTTAGGCCCCCGGTAAAAGATCCTCCCCCACCATGGGACCTAAATTTGGTGCTGTCGTCTTTAATTCTCCCTCCCTTTGAACCTGTGGCTTCCTGTTTATTAAAGTTGCTCTCTTGGAAAACACTATTTTTAGTAGCCATCACTTCAGCGAGAAGGGTATCAGAACTTCAAGCCCTTTGTGTTCGCCCTCCTTACCTTGCTTTTCACAAAGATAGAGTGTCGCTTAGGACTAATCCGTCCTTTTTACCCAAAGTACTCTCTAAACAAAATCTGAATCAGACCATCGATCTTCCTGTTTTCTTCCCACTTTATACCAATAGGTCTGAACGGAAGCTACATTGTCTAGACATTCACCGTCAAATTACGCTTCTACCTGGATAGAACCAAGCAGAAGAGGAAATCAGAACAGCTCTTCCTATCTTACACGGAAGAGAAACAAGGCCTGCCAGTTTACAAAGTAACCTTGTCCAGGTGGTTGACCTCTGTTATCATGTTGATTTACCAATTGAGGCATAAAGAGCTCCCTATTAAGCCCAGAGCTCATTCAACCAGAGCATTAGCTTCTTCAGTAGCCTTTCAGGCAAGATTGCAAATGGATTCCATTTGTGCAGCGGCCACATGGGCCTCTCTTCATACCTTCTTTTCTCATTACAAGCTGGACATGACCTCTAGATGTAGGGCTGATTTTGGTTCCACTGTACTCAAGAATTTGTTCCATTGAGCCACCCAGGACTAAGGTGCTAGGGACGCTGTCCTATCCAGCAAGAATGAAGGCGAGATTGACAACTTAACATTGAGAAGTTATGTACCTACCATAACGTTCCATGTTAGTTGTCTTCTTCTCGCCTTCTTTCTTGCGTCCCACCCTCCATCCCCCTAGCCTGGCAAGACCGAGAGTATCTTCTGAGATGTGTTATGAGAGTTTTCTCCTTAGCTACCTTTCCCTTTCTTGGTAACTCTTATAAGAGTTTTGTATACCTAGATGTATAGAGGTAGGTGTGTGTATGTATATGTATATGTATATATATATATATATATATATATATATATATATATATATTTTCTCAGTCATGGTGGGGACATGTATGTCCATAGTGTTAGCTATCAAATGAAATCTGGGTATATCACGCCTAGCATTATGGTACATAGGATAGCCTTGAGCCGGTAAAAATAGCTGTCGAGCTTTAGTAATAGGCCGAGTCGTAGCCGAGGTTTGGCTCCGAACCCATCCAGCAAGAAAGAAGGTGAGAAGAAGACAACTAACATGGAACGTTATGGTAAGTACATAATTTCTCATTCTCATGTCAAAATTACATCTTATGGAAATGACTGTTTTTCTTTGTTTATTTCCTACTTTCACATTATTGGTGGTATTTGTTCCTCATCATCTCAACCTTCCTCAATGGCAGTCTTCTACTTCAAGTCCAAGGTACTTCTGATTTTTGTCAGCTCAAGGCTTTTTTTCTGTCATTCTCTCATTTTCTTTTTGAACAATGGTAAAGATTTTAAATTCTGTCTCTCTCTCTCCCTCTCTATGGGCTTTGCTGATTGTTAAAGGAAGGAAGAATTCTGCTCCAGCTTGCTGGCTTATGATAGGTTGTGTAAACTTTTTTTTACATTTTTGTTCACTTGGTCTGCATCCAAAAATGTCTTTGACCCTCCATGAAAAATATTGTAAAAGCAGCTAGATAAACCAGCTAAAATCTCGCACCTTCCTCTCAACATCATCTAATTGCAGGAATAAACTCACTTTCATTCTGCCTGGTGTACAGCAAATAATAATTTTCAGCAAGCACTTTGGTATACCTAGGTATTAATACTTTTCTCTCCTGCCACGGACTGCATCTTCATTACTCTAGGTCTTGGCTTCTTATTCATGGACAAATTTGGGACATACATATAGTGTGCCCTTTAACTTCAGTCCTGTTTTGGGGAATTAGCAGTCCAGTTGCTTACTTTTGCTTTCAAAATATTAATGCGGTGTATTCTTTCCAATATTTCTGGTACAACAAAATATTAACATCTTTCTCTACATGCGCTGTCTTGCTCCTCTATTAATTTTTGGAAACTGATCTTTAGACGCCTCATATTCAGACAGTCTTTCTTTTATTTCAACCGCTGATTTTTCCAGTTTTATCTGCTCATCTGAATAGCTGTTGAAGTTGGTTCTGTTCTTTTCAGCATTTTTGATGTTTGAATTTATATATTCCTGTAGTTTGTCACATATTTTAAACATTTTTTAATGCAAATGCGAAAACTTTAACCAACCTGTTTGGAGCCATTTTGGAATCACATAACCCTGTTTGTGTGGCAGATACCTTCCTGCTATTCCTTGTGTGCATTTGGCCCCTTTATTCATCCTTTGGAATTGGACTTCGACTTCATGTAAGTTTGGCATTAATTTCCTGATTTAAAGGAAGTTCACTAGTAGCTGGGGTGAAATGATGTGCTCAGGAAATATAAAAGTTATGTAGCTATCAAGTGTTGTCACACCATGAGCTTGTATGGATCACAATTTTCCAAAAATGCAGGGCTCTTAAGGTCAAATTGTGAGATGGAGAGGATGGATATTTTAACTATAGGGATCCATCAGGTAGAAACCCATTGAGGACAACTTGTAAGGTGGGAACATATCTGTTATATGTTGAATACTTTTATCTGTATTTTACACACAATGAGTATTTGCAGGGTTCTCCAACCAATTTTTTATATAAAAAGGTGTTAATAGTAAGGGTTTTGCATTTTTGTTTTTATGTAAAACAAGGAGTTGTCAAGTTAATGAATTTAATAATTAGTCTAGAAGCATGTATGGAATACCTGACTGCACTGAAATGCATATATTTTTCTAGAAGTGTACTGCATGTGTTAAAATGTTCATCAGTTGTACAGGAGATGGTATGCCAAAAGCATTGTTTTTTTCCCCTTATTATAGACTGAAAGAGATGTTAGTGTACGACAGAGAGCTGCAGACCTGTTGTATGCCATGTGTGATCGTACCAATGCCAAGCAGATAGTTGCAGAGATGTTGAGTTACCTAGAAACTGCTGACTACTCCATTCGGGAAGAAATTGTGAGTACATTTTCTTTCTTATGTGTGTGTTAGTAACCAAACTTTTATTTGTCCTTTTGCCTAACTACTGTCTAGCTTATTTTGGCTTGGATGTCATTGAACTTTTTATTTCTTTCACTTCTATTTTTGCTTGTTGACCCGGTTAATCTTACTTGACTGGTGGCGTGTCTTCAGGGGAGACCCAAAGTAGTAGTTATACTAGTAGGAGAGGTTTGACCAGGTAATCTGGGAACTTGCCATACTCTCTTCCATAGGTGTACTGTAGGATCTTTTACACCAAACTGAAGTACCTTAAACTTTTAAGAATTAAAGTTCTTTCAAGTGTAGTCACCAGTGGCGAATCCCAGATAGATATGGCTGGAGGCAAATCAAATATGAAGTCATTCCCTCTTAAGTCTTACTACTGTTGTTTCTTTCCCTTGTCTTTCTCTGTTTTTTTTAAATGTCCATTTTTCATTTTATTCCCCTGCTAACTATACGTTCTGAAGGTAGTTTGTCTTGTTTAATAATTTGTGAATTGTACCCTTTGTTTATTCTGTAAATTTCTGTCTTGGCAAGTAAATAGGAAATCACTAATTCATAGGTATATACTAGGCTAATGACTACCAAGACCTTTATAATACTAGCCCTGCAACCAAACCCAGTTGTGTCCCGCTTCATCATGGATGTTTAAGAGGGGGTATGTTATGAGGTTTCCAAGTTACGCTGGTGGTATTTTTAATTTAGGTATTACTGTCTGTACCTCTGTCTGTCAGACACGTGGGGGCCAGCCCTGGAGTGAATTGCTGATTTCCCATCCATTGGTCAAGATCAAGCTTAAATGGGGTTGAGGTAAACTGAACTTCGCATACTTGGAGAGCCTGTTCCAGAGCATGGAGATTCACTGAGACACCTCTGCCTCACCAACATGTCTTATGTCACAAGCAAAATTAAAAAAATCTTTGGATCTAGTGGTTCTAATGCTGTTCATTTTTTTGTATGTGCAAAAGGTCATTCAGAGTTGAATCCAAGGATGCCTTGTATTCCAGGCATAGATCATTCCTCAGTAACCTGTAGGAGACAGATTATATTAGAGGGCTTGAAGTTGATAGTGTAGGATGGCGTGTTTATACCCTGGATTTTTCTGGACTGTTGCCTATATCTGGTCAGGTTCATGCTGAAAGGGGGTATTACATGTGATGGGTCTGACTCTTGTATGCCATGCCCTTATGAGTATCTCATTTTAGCATTCTTACCCTGCATTCTTTGTCTTAATATTTTATAAGTGCATGATCTGATACAGTTATTGGATGAATCTCAAAGCTTTATGTACTCATTATTCTGTGAAATATGATTTCTGTCCAGTCTAGTCTAGTTATTGTGTCATGGAGAATATGTTGATAACTGTAGATCAGTATGTGTCCAGTGAGTTGGCACATGCATGTAAGTACTGAGCACATGCAAGCAACAGTGCCATTTTGAATAAACAGCAAGAGTGTGAGCATGCAAGTATGTAGTTAGTTAAATAGTTCATTTAATGATCCTGCCATCCATCCTGATGTATTTGTATACAATAAACTACTTAAACATCCAAGCCTCAACGTCATCTTAATGCACATAAGAAGAGTGACATGGTGTCAGAAGTGGGATCCAGAGTTAGCCATGATGCAGCCGGTTAAAGTTGGAGGAATATACAGGAGTGGATCATCCCTACTACTCAAAATGACTCGCAAACCAGATCAGAAACATATTCCAGGTATTAAAGCTTGCTTAAATGTTTTCTTTTGCTGTAAATATAAAAGAAAGCACTCAGAATGCTCAAAATGAATGTCTTATTAAAAGAAATGTCCGAAACTGCAACATATTGATAAAAATATTCAAAATAATTTCAAAAATGTTTGAAACATCTGAATCGCATAAAATGTACAGAAAAGGAAAACCATATTTTTTCCCTATGTGCTACTTTTTGTATTAACTAAAGCTATTCAAAGTATCCAAAGTGTGCGCTAGTGTGTGCATTATTACAGTGCAGTTATTTAGCAAAGTAAAGTTGTTTGAAAGAATATTTCACAAAATGCAGTCTTTTCAAAGCATATTTCACAGAGTACAGTGTTTCTAAGAGTTTATTGTGCATTTGCATATAAGTACCTGGTGTGTGTGAATGTTCGTACATAATTGCAAAGGCCATTTTGCATTGCATGTTACTATAATCTGTGGGCATAACAGAAGGATTTCGCTGAGCTTACACCACATGTGTATGATAACAGTATTGCAGAAAATTGAAGTGTGTTTGAGCAGGAATATGATATTTTCATATAGGCTGCTTTTTCTGACAGACGCACGTACAAAGGCATTTATTCTGCTTAATTTAGCTGGTTCACAGGCCATTGAAAGAGTGTGTTCATTTGTGTGACCTGATGTGTTTGCAGGGGAGGTGGAAGACCGCCATATAGTGGTACCAGCAGAAACAAGGGAAGACCCTGAATGTTTAAAACGTACATTTATGGAAATGTGTAACCCCCAAACAAATATTACAATATAGAGACACGTGTTTTACACAAGGGATCAAAAGCCTGGTGAAATTTTTGCAGCATGTATAACGGACTTGAGAAACAAGGCTACAATGTGCAGATTTGGTGATTTGTGAGATTAGTTGATAAAAGACAGGCTTGCGTGTCTTAATAATAATGACAGTGAAAGATTTTGCTTCCAAGACAGTGATTTGACATTAAATAAGGCCATTGAGATTTGCTAAAGTTTACCGAAAAGCACACAAGTATGCTTACAAATGAGAAGAACTGCAGAAGGCACAGTGACAAAGCTCATGTTGATAGTATGTGGTTAAAAGAAACAAGCCCAGGGACATGGCAGCTACTGCAGGTCCTGTAACAGTCCTTTCCAGCAAATTCCAGAGCATGCTCAGTGAAGCATAAGGGTGTCAGCAAAGTCAAAACATGTGTCCCCACCCAGCTTTATTGTCAGTTATTGTAATTGTGGTGGTAATCATGAACCCAAAAGGGAAAAGTGCTTAGTTTGTGGTCAATGGCGTCATTCTTTC
Organism: Protopterus annectens; assembly: GCF_019279795.1. Classification (NCBI taxonomy): domain Eukaryota; kingdom Metazoa; phylum Chordata; order Ceratodontiformes; family Protopteridae; genus Protopterus; species Protopterus annectens. The sequence goes on from NC_056743.1 coordinate 747,589,450, forward strand.
AATAAGTGGAATCATTTCAAAAGGTTTTGTAAATCAAATAAGTTACATTATTTCATTAAGAGGACATTCCAAGAGGCAAGTTGATCAGTTAGAAAGCTATGACCCTACCTTTTATGTTGATGGTGTGTTTGTGCTTAGTGAAAGTCAGTGCAGTAGATTTATGGGCAAAGAATGAAATCTTCTGTACTGTTTGGATTAATTGGAGTCCTGTAGAGCTCAGAGTAGATACTGGTTCAAAGTGCAATATTATGTCAGCAGAAACATTTTCTAGAGTAAAAGCTGCAGAACAGCTTGATTTGATAAAGTGTGCGAAGTGTGTTGCTTATGGTGGTGAAGATTCAGACAGAAGGCTCAGTACTTTCATGTTACTCTGCTAGAAATGGCTGTGACTTGCAATTTTTCATAGTCAAGAGACACTTGCAGTCATTATTAGGCCTCAGAGACTGTTTGAAAATGGAACTGCTTTCACTTAATTAAGTCCACCATGTTAGCCTGCATGACAACAGCTCAAATATTGACCAAACTGTTTTTTTTTGAGTATGCTGATATTTTTGCAGATAAACTAGGCAAACTACCAGTTGTATACTCTATGAAGTTGAACCCAGAGGTCAACCCAGTTATCAGACCAGCACGGAAAGTTCCAGTTGTTATGCAGAGCAGTGTCAAAGCCAAGCTAGACAAAATGGTGTAGCTAGGAGTAATTTGTACAGTAGAAGAACCTACTAAATGGGTATCCTCCATGGTAGTAGCTCATAAGAAAAGCTCAGACGATACCAGAATGATCCAAGAGATCTGAAAAAGCGTTAACAAGACATCATCCAATGTGCACAGTTGAAGTTGCTGTCCTCATGCCAAACCCCACTGTTTTTTCCTATCTTAGATGCAGAGAGTTCATTTTGACAAATTTTGCTTCACCGAAAATCTTCATTGTTAACCACATTTGGTGCGCCATTTGGAAGAAACATATTTCTGAGAATGCCATTTGGGATAAATTCTGCCAGTGAAGTCTTTCAGTGTGCAATGGAGCAATTTTTTTCAGGCTATCTGTGTGCTATTATAGTAGATGATATTCTAGTAGAAGGCAATGGTGAAGTTGAACATGACAGAAACCTCAAAGTTCTGGAAAGAGAATCTTAAGCTAAATCCTCAGAATGATGGTAGTGAGCCTTCAGCTCCCTTGACAGCTGGATTTAAATTTCATAAATCTATGTTTACCCCACCCATGAATAAACATGTATATATTTTTCAGAAATACATTCTTAAAGAGTTGCATTTTGGTTCTAATATGAACAGAAAATGTCTTCCTCATAATCTAACATTGGCAGAAGGGGAAGCATTAGCTAGGTTAAGGAAAAATAAGAACATAGTAATTATTCAGGCAGATAAGGGTGGTACTGTAGTGGTGATGGATTGGTCCATGTATGTAGATGAAGCTAATCAACAGCTGCAGGATGGTAGATTTTATACATCAATGTCTATTGATCCCACATCCAGGTTTAAAGTGGAGATAGATGAATTTTTACAAACTGAAAAACTTCATTTCATCTGAAAGTTAGATATAGTACCTCAGTATCTATATTTGCTTCCGAAGATCCACAAAGATGTTAACAAACCACTGGATAGACCTATTGTGTCTGTTACTGGTTCTCTTTCAGAGCCACTTTCTGTTTATTTGACTACGTTCTTGAAAGAGTTATTGAAAAGTGTTAGATCTTGATTACAAGATACAACTGAGTTTCTTAACATCATATCTGATACTCAGAGCCCAGGTGGTTGATGTGTACTCTTGATGTCACTTCTTTGTACACCAGTATTCCTCATTGGGCTGGTCTTTCAGCACTGGAATACTGGTTGGATAAAACTTCATTGTGTAGTCCTGGGTTGAACACTTTTCTTTTGTGCTTAGCAGAACACATCCTCACTAAGAATGTTTTTTACTTCAATGGAAAATGTTATTTGCAGCTTAAAGGTACAGCTGTGGGTGCTTCATTTGCACCCATATATGTTGATTTGTTTATGGCATACCTTGAGCAGATGATCATCTATGATAGTCATAATCAATTTCTTGATGAAATAGATATTTGGAGATGCTTTTTGGATGACTGCTCGATGGTTTGAAAACCGGATGCAACATATTTGCAAGAGTTTGTTCAGTATTTAAATGAAAATAAAGGGGGCTTTCAATGTGCGGCTAATTTTCATATGGAGTCAATCTCTTTTCTTGATGTAACCTTGATTAGACAATCTGATGGAACATTGACTAGTTCTATATATTGGAAACCTTTTCATTCCAATACATTTTTACATGCCTCCAGCTGTCATCCCAAACATATTATAAGAAATATCCCTAAATCTCAATTTATGAGGATTTGTCTCATCTGCTCTAATCAAGACTTTGAGTATCAGGATAAAGATTTAATACGGTTTACTGCAAGCGGTTACTCTCCAGCACATTTGGTTCGAACTAGTCAAGATGTTAAAAAACTATCCAGAAGTGATTTATTAACCTATCACAATCGTAACAAAAATTTGGATCATAACATCAGATTCCTAATGAATTTTGGCAGGAATGCACATTATTTATGGATTTGGTACAACAGCATTGGGATTTTTTGACCGACTGAATGCCCTGTTGAACAAAAAATGTCGATTTTCTTTTTGTAGAGGTGAAACCCTGGGTAGTTATTTAGTTATTAGTAGTCATTACAAACACAGTTTACCATCTAGTGACTTGGTTCAGGGTACATTGGACGGCATCAAATTGATTGCCTGTTTTCCTTGTGGTCATTGTTCATTTTGCAAATATGTTTTTCAAACCAAGGAATTCACTAGTAAGAACACACCCCATATATTTAATATTAATATCTTCAGAAATTGTAGTAGTGATTAGGTTATCTATCTTGCCATCTGCACATGCTCTGCATTTTATGTGGGCCAGACGTGAAGACCAATGAGGCTACGTATATCTGAACACCTAAGTAATATTAGAAATAAGCACTCTACCAATGCTTTATTCAGACATTCCATTGATCATGTTACTGCTAAATTTCAATTTATTGTCATTGATAGAATGTATGGAAATAGAAATTGTAAGGCTGGTTAGCATAATTTTTTAAATAAAAAAGTGAAAGCTTGGATTGTGAGACTGGGGGGACTACTTCCACCTGGTTTAAATGACCAATTGTGATATGATAGTTGATTGGTTGGTATTGTGTGTCTTGATTTCTTTCTATATACAAGTGGAGTAAACTACAGTTACTGTTATGCATTAATAAAGGCCATTGGGCCGAAACCGGTCTATTGACTGTAGTTTAACTTTATTAAATTATTTTCCTCTCATATGTGGTGCTGGCTGTTTCACTGTTTGCTTTTTGAGCCTTTGCACCAGCTGTCCATGCAGAGGTACTGTGGTTTGCATGTTCAAAGCTCCATGATTATATTTATGGTAGACTTATCCAGATTGAAAGTGACCACCAACCTCTAGTCACTATTTTGAGAAAGACTATGCATACATCTCCAGCTAGACTGCAGTGTATGATGCTCAAATTGCAAAAGTACAGTTTCAGACTTGTGTACACAAAAGGCAAACTTCTTTATCTTGCTGATACTTTATCCAGATTGCCCACAAAAAAAAAAAACAGAGCAGCATAATGATGAGCAACTTAATTTTGAGGTTATGGAAGTGTGAAATTTTTCTTCAACTCATCTTGATGAGCTCAGAACTCACACAGCTTCAGATCCAATTCTCCAGAAGCTCAACCATGTTATTAGTCGAGGATGGCCTTCAAAACAATCTTTACCAGTAGAAGTGCAACCATATTTTCCATACAGAGATGAGATTTTGTCAGACAAATGGTATCATCATGAAAGGTTCTAAAGTGATTGTTCCAAAGTCTTTGCAACAGGAATATGTTAAGATCTTGCATCGTGGCCACCCAGGAACTGATTCTACCAAAAGAAGGGCGAGAAGATTAGTATTTTGGTCTTCTAATGTCGAGAGATATTGAGAAAGTACTTTCATCTTGTTCAGTATGTAACAGTACAAAGATGTATCAACAGAAAGAACCACTTTAGTTAAGCCAGATTCCTGAACTACCTTGGTCAGCAGTAGCCACAGATATCTTCAAGTGGAATGGACAACATTACTTGGTGTTGGTAGACTGTTATTCAAATTGGTTTGAAATTGACCTGCTTCCCAACCTAACTTCCACTACTGTTATTACTAAGTTAAAGCAACAGTTTTTTTTGTCAGTGGTAGTCAGCACAGAGTTATTTCTGACAATGGTGCACAGTTTACAAAGCAGCAGTTCGAGATTTGCAGAAGAGTGGGACTTTCATCATATTACGAGTAGTCCTGAATACCCTCAAACAGCTTAGCTGGACATGCAGTTCAGAGTGCAAAACAGCTGTTAGAGAAATCCAGATGTGACAATACCAATGTTTTTTTAAACTTGTTAAATCTCAGAAACATTCCTCATGATAAACATCTTGGTTTACCTGCCCAGAGATTTATGTTAAGACAAACCAGAACCACATTACTAATCAGCAGTAATTTATTGGTTCCAAGTGCTAAGAACAACAAAGCAGTTAAGGCCCAACTGTTGAAAGAGCATTTGTCCCAGAAGTCTTACTATGATAAAACCAGCAAGCTGCTCAGTTTATTGAAAAAAGAAAGATAGTGAGGTTGCAGGCATCAAAATGTTTTGATTTGCATTGGATTTGTGAAAAGCTTGTGTTAAGAGCCAAGATCATACATTGTGTAATCACAAGGAATGAAATTCAGATTAAATCAGAAACATTTGTTACCAGTGTCCGAACTCCTATTACAGCATCTTGCCTGGGTCAAAGACTGTAGTTGTCAAGAGTGACTTGTCCAATGTTCCTGTTCCAGAGGACATTCCGTCAGCAATCCCTGTTGCTGAGAAAATCCCAGAAACTCCTCAAGCAGAACATTCCCCAGTGCAGGGGCAGTGCTAGCATTTTGGGGGGGCTTAAGCAAGTTTCAAGTTGGGACCCTACCCAGGAGAATATAAAGTCAGACCATGTTGCCATCAGGCCCCTTCCCTGTTAAGCTTATCCAGCACTGTTTAGCCATCATTGCATAGTGTTACTACATTCAGACCATTAAAAAGACTTGGAAGTGTCAAGGTACTCACACTGACTGGCATGTAGTACCAGTGTTGTGTTATGACAAGCCTCTGTACCACAGCAAGGTAGCCAGAACACTCACACACTGACTGAAATTTAGCAGCAAAGTTGTTACATTACAACAAGCCTCTGTACTGCATCAAAGTAGCCAGTCCCACACAGGTACACTAAGGCACCCTCACTAACTCCCACACACAGGACATAGACTCACAAGACAAAGACAGCACTACAGCGAGACTGAATAAAGACACCCACACAGACCCTCATACAGGACAGAGGCACACAAGACAGACAGCTGCACAGATTCTCACACACAGGTCATAGGCACCCACATACGATGAAGACAGCACTACAGCAAGACTGAACATCAGCACACACACACACTCCAAATACAGGACAGACACCTACACAAAGCAAAGCATTATAGCAAGACTGAAGAGACATCCACACAGACTCCCTCAAACAGTACAGAGACGCACAAGACAGACAGCTGTACAGACTGTTGCACATAGGACATAGGCACCCTCACATGAAGACAGCACTACAGCAAGGCACAGTAAAGTATTCATGTTCGTCAACACTGCATGAATGAGCATGGATATGCTTGTAGGTAAGTTAAACTGTTCAGTCAAATCCCCAATTGACTGAAACAGTTGTTTGCTATGTAGGACATGTTTCAGGTGTTTACATGTCCTCTTGGTTCTCTAAAACCTTATCCACAAGCTTTTAATAGTTGTATGTGCAATACAATAGTTTTAAACTACTTAAGCCCCTTGTAAATTGCACCAGTACTAGCTGCAGCACATCACTGATACCTTCCCCCCGCAATTCTATTTTTTCATTTTGTTTTATGTAGTAATGTATGGCCCCTCCTCGTAATGGCATCTTTCCAACAACTTCCAAAAATAACCCAAGAATCCTTTACTGCAGTTGAAAACTGGCTAGCCAATTCTCAGCTTATTCTTAACCCAGACAAAACTAAACTGATGTTGTTTTACCCCCACCAAAGCCACTACTCCCACCACTCCTTTCACAATCGCTTCTAATAACAATACCTACATTATTCCTGTAACCCAAACTAAACTTCTAGGGGTCATCATTGATCAAAACATGGCTTGATATGCACATTGTCCAAACAATAAAGAGAGTGCATAAAAATTTGGAACTCTACACAGGTGCAATAAATACCTCACACACAATACTAAAACAATTATTGCTAGAACCCACCCAGTCTCCACACTTCACTATGCATCCCCCATTTCACTAACCTTAAGAAATCTGACTTAACTAAACTAAATTGCTGTTGCAACAAAATAGCAAAATTCACAACCAGTCTAACCTATTGATCTCATCACTGCCAGGCCCTTAAACAACTACCCTGGTTAGAACTACCAAATCTGCTCACCCTCAACCAACTCACAATAGCCCATCAAATAATTCAAACTAAAAAAAGCATCAGCCCTTCAAGACATATTAATCCAGTACTGAAACAAATGCATGGTAAGATTCAGTAATAAATTGCTAATCAACCTAACCAGAGGTAAAAACAGTGCTGGAGACTCTCTATATTCCAACTTCATTGCTAAAACCTGGAACAATTTGCCCCTTAACATTAGAACCATAGCCAGCAAAATAACCTTTAAAAACCTTCTCAAAACACATTTAGTAAGTTCATGGATTTTTCTCAGTATTCCATCCCAAACGAAACAATCCACTTTTAATTCCCCCTACCCACTACCAATATTTTCTTTTATTTTTCCTAGCTTCTCTAACAAGTTCCTCACTCTCTCTAATATGGCAGACTTATTTGTTATTCTTTATGCATGAAAATCTGTTGTAATATTGCTTGCAAAAATATTGTTTTATTATATTTCTTGTAATGTTTTAAAACGGCAATAGAGCTTTTCTCCCCGGGCTTCTGCTCCACTGAAAATGGACCTGTTCAGCCCAGTCAGACTTTCCCAGAATGCAAATGTTAAATAAATAAAATAATTTGTTGTGACAAATTAATGAGGACTGAATTCAGTAAATAATGGCAGTCATTTGAATTTCAGATGTCATATCCTTTAGTAAATGCATGGTAACGCAAGTCCGTTTATTCCAGCAACTTTCTATGGCTATAATAACAATATTTAAAATGTGTCCCTATTTTTGAGGCTTTGTCAAGATTTTTTGCACTAAGAGATTGAAGACTACGTAGGTAACTTTGGAGCTTTTCTCCAAGGGCCTCCTCTGAAAATGGGCTCTCGCCCAGTCAGACTATCCTGGTAAACTAAAGTAAATAAAATAAAATTAAATAAAAAAAAATACAACTTACTTCCCTGGCTGTCTAGCTGTTGCAGCCAGTCAGGTCCCTTGCTTTACTGAAGTGGACCTGATTGAGTGCAGCTTACAGGCAACAGTTTAAAAAAAAGCAGACTTGTGGTGACGTTACAAACCGTGCAGTCATCTAGGAGGTGCTGAAGATGACACGGAGGAGGTAGAGAAACCCAGAGCTGCTTTGTGTAGGTGCCTTCGTATGCGGGGACATAATCGGAGACTCTCCAGGTTCAGTGGATGCCTAACACTGGCTATGAAACCATGGCCAACAAAATTACCTTTAAAAACCTTCTCAAAACACACTTAGCACATTCATGGATTTGTGCATGTTCCAACCCAAACTAAATAACCCACTTTTACTTCCCCCTGCCCACTACCAATAGTTTATCTTATTTTTATTCTTCCTACCTCTTCTATCTATTCTTCCTGCCTCCTCTAACAAATTCCTCCCTTTCTCTAATATGACAAACTTTGTTATTCTTTATGCATGACCTCTTATGTGTTGTAATATTGGTTGTAAAAAATGTTTTTCTTATTATATTTCTTGTAATGTTTTAAAACTGTAGTGGAGCTTTTCTCCCCAGATCTCTGCTCTGCTAAAAATGGACCTGTTCAGCCCAGTCAGACTTTCCTGGCAAACAAATGTCAAATAACTAAAATAAGTTGTTGTGGCAAATCAGTGAGGACTAAATTCACTAAATAATGACTTGATCATATAAATTTGAGTTTCAGACGTCATATTCTTCAGAGAATTCAAGGTAACACAAGACCGTTTAGTCTAGCAACTTTCTAAGGTTATAAAAAAAAATATTTAAAATGTGTCCCTATCTTTGAGGCTTTGTCCAGACTTTTTCTGCTAAGAGGTTGAGAGCTACATAGGTAACTCCGAAACTTTTCTCCTTGGGCCTCTGCTGAAAACAGATTCTCATCCAGTGGGACTATTCTGGTAAGTAAAAGTAAAAATAAATTTAAATAAAAAAAAAAAATACGACTTACTTCTCTGGCTGGCTGTCTGCTGCAGCCAATCAGGTCCCTTGTTGTACTGAAATGGACCTGACTGAGTGCAGCTTACAGGCAAAGGTTAAAAAAAATCAGACGCACGGTGACATTACACAGCCGGGCAAACGTCTCGGAGGTACTTAACTAGACGAGGTGGAGAAACCCACAGCAGCTTCATGTGGGGGCCCTTGTGTGCGAGGAGATAATCGGGGGCTCTCCGCGGGTTCGGCAGGTGTCTAATGCCGGCTATGCCCCAGTGACTGTCCCTGTTGCTAAGCCCAGTTCTAACTATTACGTTTCGCGATCAGGTCACATCTCAAAAACTAGCTCTGGATACATGGCAACCCTGGGCATGACTGTTTATTACTGTCTGTATAATTGCATGCCTGTTCAAATGTTGTTTATATGAGAAAGCTCAGTAAATAGGGAGGATGTAGATCAGTGTGTGTGATATACCTTTAAGAAGTTTTCCAATAAGTCAGCACATGCAAATAAGTAGTGAGCATGTGCAAGCAACAGTGCCATTTTGAGTGAGCAGCCAGAATGTGAGAGTGCAAGTATGTAGTCAGTTTGTTTAATGTTCCTGCCATCCATCCTGATGTTTTTGTGTGCAATAAACTACTTGAACACCCAAGCCTTAATGTCTTCTTAATGCACATAAGAGCGAAAGATACTATCAAGATTTCCTGTTGCTGAATTCATGTTCCATGCCAGATATTCTCAAGTAAGTCTTAAGAAATCCATTTTGTTTGTTGTACTTTCCCTTCTAGATCTCCCTGATGCGTCCTTAGTCTTACCAATCCGGTTCTAGTCCCCACCCATAAATCATTACTGAAAACCTTTTTCTTCCCAAAATTCTCCTAAGATGGGGCACTTCCAAGATGGTTGCACAGAGATCAACAGCTTAATTTGAACTCTTCTGGTGTGAACAAAATGAGAAATAAGAGCTAATAATTTTGTTAGAGTAAAATTCATTTACTGGTTAGTAAGTACACAGTCCTGGATGCTAGCAAAAAAGAAATTGAGTACTTGGGGGAGGGGTAGAAAAATTGAGGAAAATGCTGACTGGAAATCCTAACCGCTGTACAGCAAAAAGCATTTCAAGCTCCAGCTTTGATACAAGAGATGGCTTGTAGTCATTTAGAGGAAAAAATAAATTTACTCAGAGCTGATGAAGATAAATGAAACATTGAGAGAGTATATCAACTCAAAGTTTGGTAAAAGTAGAAGAAGCTTTAACTACCTATTCAGATGACTTGACAAAACTGCAAAATTCAGAGATTGAAATGAAGAAAAATCTGAGACTTCTCAAGAAAAGCTGTTTCAAAAATGGTACAGTTAGAAGACAGAATTGAAAGAAAACCTGAATTTTTTTGCTGTACCAGATAAACTAGAAATAGCAGACTATATTGATTTTATGAAAGCATAAGCAAGCAACTGGACTGGTATTTTATGGCAGGATTTGTTAATTGAAAGGCTACATGGAGTATATAGGTTCATAGGTGTGTACTAGGCCATCAGTCCTGGAGACTTTACAAGCCTAGCCCATGGAAGTGCCCTCACATCAAATGCTCTGAACTTGACCAGAAAAAGGCAGCCAAGACCTGTATTAGTAAAAATGCAGCCATGCCAGCAGAAAAAGCTGATCCTGGCAAAATTGTGTCAGAAGGGAAAAGCATATTAAACGCTTCAGGGAGATCTAGAAGGGAAAGTACAACAAACAAAATGGATTTCTTAAGACTTACTTGAGAATATCTGGCATGGAACATGAATTCAGCAACAGGAAATCTTGATAGTATCTTTCGCTCTTATGTGCATTAAGAAGACATTAAGGCTTGGGTGTACACCAGGCAGAAGAGAAGCAGATTTATACCAGCAATCAGGGAATGTTGAGAGGCAGGTGTGAGATTTGAACTGCTATATCCAGCTGTCTTTGGAATATTTTTTTCCTGGGGATCAGACTTTTTTGTAGTAGAACAGGCTAAGGTGGAAATATAGAAATTTGTCCAACATAAAGTGAGTGATCAAACAGAAAGGGACTCTGCTTCTCATTCTTCTAACCTTGGGAGTACCTTGGACTTGAACCAGATTCCTTTGTTAAGAGATGGAGATGAACAGAAGAAGACTAGCAGTACTGAAATTAGTGAATTAATGTGAGACTGTAAAGCATCAGTCACATTTGTGAAATAAGGCTTTGCAAGAAAAAGTGATTGAGAAAGACTGGACTTTTGTTGACTTTGCTGTACAGACCACCCACGTTTAACATATAGCTCACTTTGTTTTTACTGTTTAGAAGGACACTAAAAGGAAGAAAAATAATTGTAAGCACAAGGTTTTTTGTTTTTAACAGTATCTATATAAAACATTTCATGATATAAAGTGCATGTTATATAGTAAAGCAGATTTGTGTTGTATATAGTCAGGGGTATCTTAAAGGTGGCGATGAGGGTGATTTTTTTATGTGATTTGCTCTTTGTGATAAAGATATTAAAGTAAGCAAGTATTTTTTCAGTTTTAAGATATAGTCATTATATTTGTAAAACGAGAAGAAAGGCTGGACAAAGGCAAGTTTAAGTTAATATACCATAATATTGGGCTGTTGGGGTGGGAAATGGGGTGTAAAAGTGTATTGATTGTTATATACGGAGTTGAGATGTTTTCTCTTGTGTGCATATGTGAATGCCTGGGTTAATGCCCTTGGCTTAATCTAAAAATTGCATGTTTTCTGTAAGCAGGTTGGCTTGGAAAATAAGACCATGATAAATGTCATGAGAAGTAAGTTACTTGCATGCGTTTTGATATTAGCTTGTTTCTCTTTTTTGTACTTTTGTACTTTTAGCAAATGTTAACTGGGATAAGAAGTCTGCAGCCGAGGGAAGTTGTACATTCTGTTCTTAATGTTTCCATGGAAATGACCTGTCTGCAGATCCAATCAATTAACATTGAGAGTTCTGAGCATTGTTTGCATAGGAAAATGCAAAATATAAATCTGCCAGGGGAAGCAGTTCATTAAAGAAAACTTGAAATTATTGTAAGTGAATAAGAGAAACTGTGTATAAAATATTTTTTTAAAGATAGCTAGTGCACTTTTTCTTAAAGCTAAAAGTTAATGTTTTCTGAAAGCATACAAGCTGTTTTCATATCTTGGAGGCGAGAGATAAGAAAACAGACAGGAATCAGTGTAGATGGAGCACAGGCTGCAATATGCGCTTTAGCATTAAGTAATCTTAATTTTAGGTTAGGTGATGCATGTGAGTGTAGCTGTCAGTTTGGGGCAGTTCCTATTAGAAGGGCTTATCATTTTTTTGAAGATGTACATATTTTTGTTACAAGTTAATAAGTAATGGGAGTGTTATGAAAATGTATTTAGTTTTGAGAGGGTTTTCATTAAAGCAAAATGTCTCAAAAATTTGACATAGGTTCAAATGGAGATGACAAGAAATGACTTAAAAGATCAGCCTGCCAAACAATGTGTGCATATAACACGAAAGTTGGGAACACCCATTCAAAAAAGCTGTCATGTATAATAGGAACAATAACTTCTTATCATAATAGCTGTGCTATCCTTATTTTGGAATGTAAATGCCCTTACAAGTATAGACAAAAAAAAAAAAAAAAGTTGAGTATTTAATTTATATAAGGAAATGCATAGTGGAAATAGCAATGCGTAGAGGATACATTTGGAAAGAAATGAGCTTGTTAATTTAATGAAGAGATTTTAAGGATGGATGCATAGCAGAATGTCAGGGATGAAGGAAAAGGGAAGTCACTGTACTAATTGCTAGAGGAGCTCCAGTAGTGACAGAAGTGAAAGAAAAGATCGTAGATTTGGGGTAGTAAGGCTTACTGGTATTTGAGGATCATGTTGGCATGTATTGATATTCCAGAAAAAACTGCTATTATGGAGCTAAGGGTTTGAGATTTCCATTTTCATCAGATAATGTTATTTTTAGGTGGGGGCTGGAGCTTGATTTGCAACAGTGGAGATGTATCTGAGGGACTTTGAGGAGAAAATATAACAAAAGAGGGTAGATTTTTGAAGAAATTTATGAAAATATGGGAGTTGTGACTTCAGTAGTAGGACTCTGAAAGAATGTACATAATTTTACCCAAGGTGCATCAACTGGGTTGGATTAAAAATATTTCACAACATATGTGCATGTAATTGAAAGCTTTGACACCCATCGAATTACTATTTCAGATCAAGCACCAATAAAAGCTATGATAAAAATGCCGGTTAATATAATATTGAGAAACTGGGATTTTTCTACCTACCTGTTCGAGAAGAATTTAAGGCATTAGTAGAAATTATTCGAGTTTAGGGAAGATAGAATTTCTTCAGAAGTTGCAGCTAGTGAGTGGGATAAAATGAAAATGGTGTTTTTAAAAATAGGGTAGAAATAAAAGAAAATATATGGTTAAGGAGCAATAGGAATTTAGAGGGACTGAAAAAAGTATTGCATAATAACAGGAAGCTTACGGACGAGCAGAGGCACAACTGGAAAGTGCTAAAGAGAAAATAAAATATTTTGATAATATGCATGAGTTGAGGAAGATTGCTTTTAACTTATATTCAAGCCTGTAGACTTTAAGTACTTTTGGTGAACACCCATAGCGCCTTAAGGCATCCAGACTTTTCTTGCTTCTGACTTCAACTGTATGACTTGCCAGCTTATAATGGATAAGAATTGAAAGGGAAAAGAGTTAGTAATAAAATTACTCTGTTAGTCTAGGATGTTTCACAGGAGAAAAGCCTTAATTATCTTATGTTTAAGTTGATTTCTTAGAAAATGCTCTGGAATGCAAGGATGTGTGTAGGCTGTAAGAGGCGCAACACTCACAGCACATGGGTATTAATGAGTTAAGTATCTGTTTTTTGGTAACTCCAGACCTCAAAAACTCTTAGCACTATGACTTGGGCAACAGAAAGTAGGAGTTGTCGCCAGATTTCAGAACCCTATAACAGGAAAAATGACCCAAGATCCTCTAGAGGTATTAGAGATGTCTCAGAAATTTTATGAAAATTTGTGTTAAAACAGAGAAATATGGAAATCGAAGAAAGCAAATGGAAATGTTTATGGAACACTTAAATATGCCAAGGTTAGAGGTAGATGAGGCCCAACAGTTAAGATAAAAGAAGATGAGATGATACATTTTAGTCTGCTGGAATGTCTCCAGGAACAGATGGTATTGCAGGGAAGGCTGGAAGTTGAGGGAAGAAAGTGATAAAGATCTGGAAGGTTTTGTTCAACAGTATTTTAAAAGGGGAAGCACCAGCATCTTGAAAGAAAGCTGTTCTGGCTATAATATCTAAAGACTGTAAAGACTCCTCTGACCCAGCTTCATAGTCCCATTTCAGCTTTAAACCATGATTGCAAAATGTTTGTCTATACTAAAGTAAAAGAGTAACAAAATTGATGGATATGGATCATTGTGGTTTTGTGGAGGGGAGAAAAACATTTGACATTATTAGTAGACCAATAATGATCAGAGGGAAGCAGAATCTAAGAAAATACTGCAGTTGTTTGTGGGTCTTAATGCAGAGAAAACATTCAACAGAGTAAGCTGGGATTTTGAGTTGGAAGCAGTTGCTTTCTCTGATAAAATATGAAGGGTACTTACGAGGATGTGTGAGGGTTCCTCTCTTAGTTCTATCTGATTAGAGGAACCAGGCAGGGAGGGGGTACCCTTTCTGTTTTGGTTGCTTTATATTTAAAGCCATTTGCAAAGAAAATAAGGGACTTCAAATTCAAGAATACAACTGATATATTAATCGAGCAAAGTTGACTTTATTTACAGGTAATATTAATTTGTACCCGATACATCCAGAAAAGGACATTTCAGTGCTGTGGAACATTTTGAGATTTTTTTCAAGCCTTTTTGGGATGTAAAATTAAGGCAGATAAAACAATGGCTATAGCTGTAAGTTATGAATCTGTACACGATGTGGCTGAGCAGTACCCATATTTATGAAGGACATAAGATGAAGTATTTAGGAGAATGAATTAAAAGGGCTTCCGTTATGGCACTAAGGATATGTAGGAAGAGAGTTGGGAGGGTGGCCTAATGGTTAGGATGTTTGCCTTACAAACACAAGGTGCAGGGTTTGAGTCTCACAAGATATAATTGGCTAAGCTTACAATGGCTCACTAGTACTAACCTATGAACAAGTTGATGATAAAGTAAGAAACTGAAGCTCTTGTTTATGGATATAGATAGTAAGATGGTAGCAGTGAAAATATTTTAATCCCTTTAGTGTTATATACTGGTCAGGCATATTTTTATAATAGTAGGTAAAGTCCTTCAACTCTTTATTATGACCTGGTAGGGGAAGAGGGCAAGGGTTAAGTGGGGTTAGTTGATTCTTCCAGTAGAACAGTGGTTCAGGATTACCTGATGTGAATGGATGTTTTAGAGCTATATGATTAAGATTCTTTTACATAACACAAGCAGAGAGTTGTAATTCTGAGTGGAAAGGGTTAATGAAGTGGCAGAGGATTCAAGAAATAAGGTTGTGTCTTTCGGCTTTTCCCAGTTAGGGGTCGCCACAGCGGAACTCCGGTCCGCTAATGATTGGCAGTAGATTTTTACGTGCCGAGTTGCCAGCCCTGATGCACAACCTTCAACGAAGGCATGCCCATTTGTGCATATCTCCACACACAAGACGCTCTAGCTGAGAATTGAACAGGACAACGTCTTACTGTGAGGCGACATCACTACCGCAGCACCACCACCGCAGTTCCAGGATTCAAGAAATAAGGTAAGAGTGGCATTTTGGATGCAGATCCTTAAGTAGAATAGCAGCCAATAAAGCATGTTATATTCATAAAGTAATAACGTTTTCTTAGAACTAAGCCAACATGAGACTGGAGAAAGGAGATGTTGAGGTATTGGGAGCAAATAACTAAAGTGGGTAAGGTAATAAAAAGGGATGAGGGCAAGTAGACATTTGGATTGCAGGCTTGAGACTGCCTTTCCTCCCAGGCATTGATATCAAGAGTATAGGCAAAGAGAAAGAGCGATCCTAAGTGAAAGACCTGCTCTGGTAGAGTTTTTAGTTGAATGTATAATAGATGTTGCTGTGAAAAAAAAGGAATAATTAGTAGGGTGCATAAAATTTTGGACAATACCTAGAAAGGATCAAACAGAGGAGGTTAGAAAAGATTGGGAAGAGAGATTAGATAAGCCGTTTATAAGGAAGCAATTGGTGGACATATGTACAGCTCTGAAGTATGTAGCATAGTCTAGAAGATTTAGGCTTTTACTTGGAATTTTTTGCATAGATATGGTTATACCTCAAGCATACTCCAAAATATTTTTTTTCTAATGTAGATTGCAAATGTTTGAGGTGTGACAGAAAAAAGGTGTTACTGGGAGCATAGGTTCTGGGAGTGTAATGAGTTGGCACACTTTAAAAATTCCGTACAGAGTACTCTGTCAGAAATATTGGGTGAGCAGATAGGTGTAACTAAGGAAATGATTCTTTTGTGTTGGAACACAGAATCTGAATTACTTGGACATAACAAGGCCTTGTTAAGTTTAATTCTGCTGGCTGCCAAAAAAGAATAGAATATGGAAGTCAAAATCTAAGCCAATTGTATTTGAAGTATTGAATAATTATAACAGAGATAAAAGTAACTGGAAGTGGGATCTTTTCTAAAGGGAATGAACAAATTATGTAGAATTGGAAACTGTGGGAATAATACATGCAGAATAATGTACAGGAGGACAAGGAGTGAAGTTCAAGGGAAGGCAGGAATTTAGCAGTTTATATATTGGACTGAAGATAGTTATAAAACAGAGAACATAGATATGTGGTTTATTTAAAAAAAATTTTTACTAAGCTCTTTAACGCAGGTTTTTCACTAGCTCGTGGCCATCCCATCATGCACTAGGAGAGCTCCCCAGATCTCATTTGCCGCTAAAAGAGATCGGGTGGTCTTCTCACTGGCTCTGGTTAAGTACGATTTCTTCTCTTATTTTTGGAAAAATTTTATTTTTCTCTGGTGTATTTTTTCTAATAATAACCACTTGGATTTGCTGTTGGGTTTTTACACTGCTTTGTGTTGAACTGTTATTGGCTGTTTTTTTTTTTCCATAAGGCCTACTTTGCCCTGTTCTGGCTTAAAATTAAACAGTCCATTTTTAGTTAGAAGGCTTTCCTTTTCTCCCTTTTGTGATTTTACAGGTTGGTTCATTTGACTTTGAGAACTACCTAGACCTGTTTGTTAGAGGGTTCCCCCCTCCCTTTTTCTCACTCCTCAGGACGTAGCCTGTTTGAGGGCTACACCATCCTATCCCTTCTATTAGAGTTAGTTGTTTCTATTGGTGTTGCTGTTTAAAAAAACAAAAACAAAAAAAAAAAAACTTTTTTGGGGTATATCTATAGTTTGATTGTTGACTGTTTCCTTTCTTTTTACTGATCAGCACTAATTATGTCTTCTACCCGTGGTGGTTGTGCTGCGGTAGCGTTGTCGCCTCACAGTAAGATGCTGCCTGTTCGATTCTCAGCTAGAGTGTCTTCTGCATGGTGACATGCGTGAATGGGCGTACCTTCATTGAAGGTTGTGCGTCAGGGCTGGTAACTCGGCACGTAAAAATCAACTACCAATCATTAGCTGACCGGAGTTCTGCTGTGGCGACCCCTAACCGGGAAAAGCCGAAAGACTCAACAAGCACTAATTATGTCTTCTAAGGATTCTAAACCCTCTGGGTTTAAAAAAGTGTGAAAAATGTGGACAAAAAAAATGTCCCTTACAGACAGGCATACAGTTTGTTTCTATTGTTTTGGAGCCG
Organism: Protopterus annectens; assembly: GCF_019279795.1. Lineage (NCBI taxonomy): Eukaryota > Metazoa > Chordata > Ceratodontiformes > Protopteridae > Protopterus > Protopterus annectens. The sequence continues at coordinate 747,606,712 of NC_056743.1, forward strand.
TTCACCTCTCCAAGAGTACTGTGCAAGTTGTCATTCCTTCAGCCACAGGACTTTGTTGGAACGTAAAAACAAGCTGATTTTAAGAGGCCTTTTGAAAATCCCCTTTGCGAAAGCGATTCAAGATGGGCCGGGTCCTTCAAAGTCTGGCCAATCACCTTCTCCAAAGTCTGACAGGTCTACTAAGAGGTCTTCATCTTCTAGTGCCGTTCTGAGAGGCCTTCCACTTTGGCCCCATCAGTCTCGGTGCCAGTGGAATTTCAGTTACGGAGCTGGTACCCTGAATTGGAACCAGTATCTCCATCTTGGAGGTCACCATTACTTCAGCCTTCTAAATCTCCTGCCCCCTCGACTCAGTCTTCCAGGAGCCTGTCTGATGACTACGTGGATTGGGTGGTGCAGAGACTAAATACAGCTGCGTTCGCCAAACTGTTATCGGATCCAACCCTGAGGGGTTTGGATGTGACCAAACCCTCCCCTTCTGTACCTATTCCTCCTCTGAGCTGACCTCAGAGCCGGAATGTCCGAAGCTGATCTTTGTGGAACCGCCTGAACCGAGACTTATCACAGGATCATCGGATCTAAACATTGCTCCAACGTCCTCTGTTCCATTGGAGCTTAAAGTCTACGAGCCAACGCTTTCCTTTCTGGTCTGGGGAAGGGAGTCTGATCGGACAGTTTTCAGATCTGAACTTCCCTCTCTGGGCATTGGCTTGGGTGAGCTTGGCTTCTGCATCAGCCTTGGAGCCGTCCCCCTCGGTTCCAGGGATTCCCTCTGGTTCAGTGGATCAGAGATGATGATGGTGCTCTCTCCACAGGCAGCTCCAATCTAAGGTGTGGACATTCTTCCCCCAAAGGCACCAGTGTCTGCCTCTCTACCCTTGCATCCAAAGGGACGCGGAGCTCCTAAGCCTCAGGATGCCCCTCTCTCTTCCAAAACCTCTCCAGAGTACCCCTCGGAAGAGGTTATGCAAATGAAAGCATTTAGAATCCCCAGAGGAGTCCATCACACCAGATACGGACCTCGATGCCGAAGGGTCCCCACTGTTGCCTCCTGACTGTCTCCTTTGGAGACATATTGGAAATGCTTAGAGGTGGCTGGAAATCCACCAACCCTTCAACGGAGGAGTCTGTGTACCTGAGGGGCTTTGGATCTCACCCTTCATCCACTTGGGTGTGGCCGCCTTTCGACGAACCTATGGATTTTGTTTCTCGAAAGGCATTGGATACTCCAGATTCTGTCTTACCAGTTCCTCAGAGACCAGTTAAGTTCATTACCTCCCTGTCGGGCAGAATTTTCTAACAAAGGGAGTCCTGATAGATGCTATGGTGGTGGCAGCAGCCACCAAGAAGGAACTTTGAGACACCTTCTGTCCATCCACCAAACAAGGAGTCTCGCATGATGGACAGATATGGAAAGAACATTTTTTCTTCACTGACCTTTGCTCTTAGGTCACTGAATTATCTGGCTCACTTCACAAGATTAGAGAGAGATCTCCTGAAAGAGCTACGAGATACTCTCCAAGGTTCAGTAGATGAAGGGTCATCAAAAAAGTTTCCACTCAGCTCTCTACCTTAAATTCTGTGGTCAATTCCTCCATGAGACTGATTTCTTATGCAGTGGTTGGCGCGAGCAGAGCAGTGGGTTGAGACAACATTCCTGGATGTGCTTGTGTGACTTTGCAGAACTCTCTAAATCTTCCTTTGTGAATGCCCCGTTTGATGGCTTGTCCTTGTTTGGGCCTAAAGTCAAGGAGACACTAACCAGGTGTGAACATGAAGAAAAGACTCTCTGTTGTAGGAGTCTGTTTTTTCTTACCTACCAGACCTTACCCCAAAGGTCAGAAAGGTAGTGGGAAAATGTGGTTTCGAAAATCCGAGAGAGCTTTCCCGGACACGCACGGTGATTCTTCCCCTAGGGGCAGAGGGGAAACTGCTAATGGAAGACACCAGCCACGTGGCAGAGGGTGTCTGCAGAATCAGGAGACTGGGAATCTTTCTTTGGTAAGCCATTTCAGTGCTCCTGAATGGAGGCCCACCCGTCCAACTCGGTCGGGAGCCGCTTATCTTTGTACTCAAATTGCTGACAATAAAAGACAAATGGGTACAAGGCATCATATCCAGAGGTTACTCCATGCCCTTTTCCCTCCCCTCCCAAATGTAAAAAAGATCCTGGACGTCCCACCTGGTCAAAGAAAACGGGCAACTCTAGAAATTCAGAAGTAGAGTCATCCAAACAGTCTCCACAGACCAAATAGGATCCGCAACTTACTCGAGGTTCTTTTTAGTTCCAAAGAAAACAGGTGATTAGAGATGAATTCTGGATCTCAGCAACCTAAACAAATCTGTAAGAAAGTCCAAGTTCTGGATGGTAACACTGCAGTCAGTACTCCCGTTCTTGGGAAAAGACAATTGGATGTGCTCGATAGACCTCCAGGATGCATACTACCACATAAAAATGGACAGGCGATCCTGAGCATTTGGCTGGGAGCCAACCATTACCAGATGTTCATCATGTTACACTGCAGCAGTCATTACACTTGGGATATCCTGCCGTCAGGCAGTACCCCAGTCGGCCTGAATTCCAAAGTCTTGGTCCGGCGTCGGTTGCTGTCGCCTCCTCCCTGACGTCAGTGCGACAGGGGTATATAAGATGCAGCTGACAACATTTTCTTCAGTCTTTCTTGCCGCGCAGTGCCCGAAGCAGAAGCAGTTCGCAAGTGCCAGTCTGCCAACTCCTGAGATTTTCATTCCGAATCCAGAACCGAAGTCTTCTACAAAGCTAAGCACCCCATTGGGGAAACTTTTTCTTGCCTCAGACCGATGTCAGTAAAAGTTAATAACTGTATTTCATGTGGGAAGCAAATACCTCATAAGGATTTCCACTCCTATTGTATTCCATGCCTAGGCCCAGACCACGACGTCACTGGTTGTCGGTTTTGTGCTAGGTTTAACAAGCATACTATTAAACATCGGTTTGATTTTGCCCGACATTATTTTGGGAGAAAATTCAATTACACCATGCCGTCGTAAGTCCCGACGACAGGATTACATAAAAAGCGCAAAGACAAGGACAGGCATCAGAGGCCCAAAACTGACGACGAGGCCTCTTCTAGGCCGGTCACCGGTTCTCCGGTGTTCAGCGAGACACCTACGCAGCCCCTGACAACCGGTTCCACAGACCGCATCCGACTCCCACGTGGAGCTTGCTGGGCCTTCAGATGCTACATGTTTTCAGCCTACCTAAATTAACCCATCTGAGGGTACCGAAGTAGCTGAGCAATCCACAGCCTCAGAGGTCGTCTTCAGACCTACCCAGTTAACTATTAAACCCTCTACTAAGTCTAAGGTCCCCTTAAAAACAAAGAAATAGATTCAGCATTCTGCAGCACAGGCTTCCATGCTTAAGAAACAAATGCTCAAAATGGCCGAAGACCTAATCACCCTAATCAGGGGGTCCCACCCCCCTCCTGATAAAAGGCCCAGACAGGAGGCAGACTATGAATTTTCCGACCAGGTGTCCATTTCTTCAGATTCATCCTCAGACCTAGGATACTCCTTACCCCCTTATGAGGATTCTGATGCTGAGGAATCAATTCCATCAGCCTCTCCGCCTGAGGACTACTTCTTTGGGGAGACATTACATACCATGAGGGAGCACTTCCATTGGGAAGGCCAGGATTACTCAGAATCCAAGAAAAGGCTCAGACTTCCTTTTATTGCCTCAACACGGACCCCTGGCTATTCCGCCAGTGTTGGATATTGTGGATGTCTGCACTGAATCCAGCTTAAACCCTGACTCCTTACCCCCAGCCCCTGTTAAACCTGATAGATATTAGAGTTCCTGAATCACAAATTTCTGTATAAAAGCCCTGTTGCTGACCCTGAAACTATTCCTCAGGGTCCCAAATGGATTAAAGCCTCGTCAGCAAAAAACCCAGTCCCCTCTGACAGAGATTCCAGAGCATTAGACTGATGGGGAAAGAAAGTATATACGTCTGCAACCTTAGCAATGAGAGCCTTAAATTGCCAGTTTCACATGCTAAAATATCGGCAATTTTTGATGTCTCGTTTAAAACAAAAAATGCTTCCAGATTCAGATCCTCCTAATTTTAAAGAAATGTAGAATTTATTGCATGCAGCTGAACAAGTGGAAAAGCATACTTTGCAATGTGGTTTTGATTCTTTAGAGGCCTCCTGTAGAGCAGCAGTTACAGGCTCTGTCATTAGAAGGCATGCTTGGTTAAAAGAACATACGTTACCAGATAATGTTAAAGCAAAATTATTGGATGCACCTTTACAGCAGGATGTGTTATTTGGAGTTAAGGCAGAAGAGGTATTAAAGAAAATGGAGGATAAGGCAAAATCTATGCAAATGTTAAAGGATTTCTTACAGGTTCAGCCACCAAGATTTAGCAGAAATTGGCCAACAAAGAATTGGTCCTTTCTGGCTACAGACAGACCTCAGAGGCAGATACAGACGTCCGAGAGGTAGAGCTAAACCACAAGGTCATTACAGGCCTCGACAATGGGGTGCACCAGGCCAGAAAGAAGGGGAAGACAGGCCCCAACCATATAAAAAGCAGCCTCAATGACTTCCCATTACAGCTGCCAGACAACTCTCTCTTGGCAGCCCCCTTGGGAGGAAAACTAGCACTTTTCTATCACAATTGGCATTGGATCACCAAAGACAAATGGGTTCTCAACATTGTATCTCAAGGTTACAGGTTCCACTTTCTCACTCTGCCAAGGTTAAAAGGAATGCCAGATCTGCCACCAAATCAATGGGCAGAGGCTCAAAAACAAATTACAGCACTCATGGAAATGAGAGCTATTCAAGAGGTACCACCACCAGAGCAAGGACAAGGATTTTATTCAAGACTCTTTCTGGTTCCCAGAAAGGACAAAGCCTAGAGACCCATTCTGGATCTTTCTTCTCTAAACACATACCTGGATGTTCCAAAATTCAAAATGTTAACACTATAGCAGCTTCTTCCCATGCTGGGCAAGAAAGCTTGGCTCGTGACGTTGGACCTCAAGGAGGCATACCTGCATGTCCCTATCAGACAAAGCTGCAGAAGATACCTCAGATTCATAGCAGGTTCAATGCACTGTCAATTCTCTGCACTGCCCTTTGGCTTATCTACTGCGCCCAGGGTCTTTACAAAGTGCCTGGCACCAGTAATTGCATTTTGCAGACAGAAAGGAATTCAAATTTATCCGTACCTGGACGACTGCCTGATTCAAGCAGAGAGCAAGGACAATCTTCTAGAGCATCTGGCATTTGTAAAACATTTAAGTTGCCTGGGGTACACAGTAAATGAAAAGAAATCAGAACTAGTGCCCTCACAAGAGATAATATTCCTGGGTGCCAGCTTGAACACAACGGCCCAGATGGCTTATCTCACGCCAGACAAGCAAGGACAACTGACTCAGTACTTTCAATTGATGGCAACAAAAACCCAACTCCCTGCAAGAAAAATTCTGCAGGCCTTGGGTTACATGGCATCCTGCATACTACTAATTCCATATGCCAGACTGCATATGAGGAAACTACAGTGGTACCTAAAGAATGTATGGTCTCAACACTGTCAAAGTTTGGAAACCGTTATACCACTAATTCCTTTCCTTCAACAGGAGTTTCGATGGTGGGCTCAAGCTTGTCACCTCAACAAGGGACCCCTTTTACTCAACCCACAACCAGGCAAACACTGACAACAGATGCATCTGATTACGCCTGGGGAGCACACATGGCAGGAAAATGTATTCAGGGCAAGTGGCCCGCAGAACAAAGGCATCTTCACATCAATCAAAAAGAGATAGCTGTACAAAATGCCCTTGTAGCTTTCAAGGACATGCTGCATCTAGGACAACTATTACTAAGAACAGACAACACCATAGTAATGTGGTACATGAACAAGCAAGGGGGGCACTCACTCCAACCCCCTCTGCAGACCAGCCATGACCTTGTGCAACACAGCTCTAAACTTTCAAGTTCATCTTCAAGCACCTTTCCCTTTTCCTGCCAGGAGAGAAAAACACGCTGGCAGACGACTTAAGCAGAAACATCATGGATCCCCACGAATGGGAATTGAATCCACAAATATTCAGAATGATAACACAAAAATGGTGGAGCCCAGACATAGATCTGTTTGCATCCCCAATGAACTGCCAGCTACAAAAATTCTGCACAAGGAGTTACCATCCACAAGCATGGAAAGTGGATGCCCTCTCATTCAGCTGGAAAAAACTGCAAGTATACGCTTTCCCTCCACTACCTCTCCTTCCAAAGGTTCTCATAAAAGCCAGACAAGAAGAGCCAAGGATGATCCTGATTGCCCGAGACTGGCCGCGCCAGCACTGGTACCCAATCTTAAGGAATTTAGCACAAGAACCACCCTGGATATTGCCTCAAATCCCACACCTGCTGACTCAGCACAACAATCAGATACTTCACAGTCAGCTACAGACCTTCAACCTAGATGCATGGAAAATTCCTTAGTCAAGCAAGCGATGCCTCTCTCCAAAGCTGTTATGGATGTCATTCTAGAGGTCAGAAGGCCTAGTACCAGGAAAGCCTATTCGGATAAATGGAAGAGATTCTGAGCCTTGACCCTCTTTTCCCAAACATTCCTCAGATTCTACAATATCTAACTGAGATGCTGGACAAGGGTCTCTCTTTTTCATCCATCAAGATCCACTCTGCCATCTCTGCTCACTACAACACCGATCCTCCAATTTTCTCTAATCTGTTGCTAAACAGTACCTCAGAGGGGCTAAAAACATAAGACTGCCCCGTAGAGCACCTACTCCAACTTGAGACCTCAACTTTGTTTTGGAAAAATTAACTTTACCTCCCTTTGAGCCAGCTAATTAAGCAGAATTAAAATATATTTTTTGGAAGACTGCTCTGCTCCTGGCAAATAACATCAGCTCGAAGAGTTTCAGAATTACAGGCACTCATGGCAGTAGAACCTTTCCTCATTTTCCACCAGGACAGGGTGTCTGTAAGAACTAACCCTACGTTTATGCCAAAGGTGGTTTCAAGTGTGGCTCTAAACCAAACTATTCAATTGCCAACTTTTTATCCAAAACCACAGAATAAAGGGGAGAGACTACTGCATTCCTTGGACATTCACAGGCAGTTACGCTTCTACTTGCACAAAACCAAAGCTTTCAGAAAATCTGAGCAATTACTGGTAGCATATGCTGCAGGAGCACAAGGAAAAGCCATTTCAAAACAGACTATTTCAAAATGGATAGGACATTACATACATTTCTGCTGCACACACCATGGGAAACCTATACCTAGCAGCATTAGATCTCACTCCACCAGGGCAACATACACTTAAACTGCCTACCTCAGAGGAGTGCCTACCAAGGACATTTTGGAAGCAGCAACATGGAGTTCTGTGCATACCTTCACCAAGCATTACCATCTGCCTTTATACTCTAAATCCAGAGCTGGCTTCGCAACTGCTGTGCTGCAGGGCCTTATAGCCACACCTAATGCCTTATAGAACCAGCCACCCTACCTCAGCTTTGGGATTCTACCCAAGTGTAATGACTGCAGCAGTGTAACACGATGAACATAGTACAGTTTTGTACCTACCATAAATGTAGATGTTTGAGTGTATACACTGCTGCAGTCCAGGTTACCCTCCCCTCTTACTTGCTGGTACATACCTATGTTTTCTACCCTTTGCTACCTATGGGGAGTATTTGCTGGTAACTGAAAGTTGTTTGCTTTTCTTATGTATGTTTTATTAGCAATTTGAATTGCCTACCTTTTGGGGGCACCTGACATCTGGGGCAAGAAAAACTGAAGAAAATGGCGTCAGCTGCATCTTGTATACCCCTGTCGCACTGACATCAGGGAGGAGGCGACAGCAACCGACGCCGGACCAAGACTTTGGAACTCAGGCCGACTGGGGAACTGCCTGACGGCAGGATAACCCAAGTGTAATGACTGCAGCAGTGTATACACTCGAACATCTACATTTATGGTAGGTACAAAACTGTACTTTTTGTGCTCTGGCTTTTGGCCTCACTACAGCCCCCAGAATGTTCATCAAATGTATGGCAGTAGTCACAGCTCACTTGAGACACCTAGTTTTCAAAGTGTTTCTATACCTAGATGGTTGGCTCCTAACTGCCACCACCGAGCATCGACTAACAAAAGCAAGAGACTCCACCTTGCATCTCTGCTCTCAATTAGGGATCACAATAAACTGCAAAAAATCTGCCTTGCTGCCTCTGAGTATCGTTTTTATAGGAGCAGAACTAGATACAACAAAGATGATGACCAAACTCCCTCCAGAAAGGGTACATGTTCTACAACGTCGAGTTTTAAATCTTTCCAAGAAGAGAGCACAAGCAAGGACTGTCCTTAAAAGTCTTGGGGACCATGGTGGCAGCAATGACAGTGATCCCATTAGCACATCTGCACATGAGAATTCTCCAGTGACAACAGTCCACGCAGTGGTCAATGCAGGAACTACCTATAGTCCCACAAGATATTGATAATGGAATCTTGCAAAAAAGACCTTAGTTGGTGGCTTTACTCCAGTCAGGTGATGCTAGTTCAACCCTTTGTACTTACCCAACCATTAGCTACAATGACCACGGGCACTTCTCAGGGTGGGGGGGCATTATCTGGGAAGATGGGCCAAGGCACTTGGCAGGCTCACGAGGTCCATTTGCACATCAGTGTCCTAGAGATGAGAGCGGTGCTTCTGGTGTTGCAAGCATTCCAGGATTCTCTTCCGTTGGGAACTATTGCAATACAGACAGACATGTCAGTTATATGGTACATAAACAAGGAGGAACCAGATCTTTACCCTATTTGCTGGGAGGCCCTGAGAGTATGGCAGTGGGTGACGAGCCCCCAATGCTTTCCCGATAGCAATGCACATCCCGGGGAAATCCAACATGATAGCAGACAGACTCAGCACTGTGATTCTGATGCCTCTCGAGTGGTCCCTAAAACAGGTAGTAGCGGAAAAGATTTTCTGCAAATGGGGCCAGCCTTGCTGTGACCTTTTTGCCACATCCATGAATGCCAACTGCAGCAGCAACTTTGCCCTTACCCCCCCCCCCCCGGGGGAGTCACCAAGGGATGCACTTATACACGATTGGTCCTTGGGTCTCCTCTATGCCTTTTATCCCTTTCCATCAATACCCAGAGTTCTTCAGAAAGCCAATTGCTTGGGAAGGGACTTGATACTAATCACCCCATACTGGCCTCTTCAAATCTGGTTCCCCTACCTGTGGGGCCTCCGCTTCAGAAGGAGCCTTGGATTGTGGACCCAGTTCCGGACCTTCTGACTCATGCATTGGGGAATGCTCCATCCCTCTCTTCAATCCCTCAAGTTGACAGCTTGGCTGCTCTGATTCCAACCATAGCCAAGGCTCCCTAACCTTTCTTCAGTAAAACAAATCCTTATATCTTATAAGGCTTCAATGAGAAAGATGTGTACAAGCAAATGGAAAATATTTTCTTCATGGGCTTCAAATAATCACATCGATCCTTTTTCTGCCCCAGTAGCTTCTATTTTAGTATTCTTGGCAAAACTATTCAGTGAAGGAGCAGCTGCAGCTACTATTCTAGTTCAGGTAGATGTGATATCCAGTTTCCATTTAGGTGAATCAGGCCTTAATATTATGTCACACAGGCTATGCAAAGTCCTTCTTAAAGGTACCTTTTTATTAAGTCCACCTATTAGATACCCTCCAGCACCATGGGACTTCAATTTCGTCTCATCCCTTTTAGTTTTTCCCCTGTTTGAGCCAGCATCATCCTGCGATCTCAAATTTTTTTCTTGGAAAACTATTCTTTGATGGCTATTACTAATGCTAGAAGGGTGTCAGAGCTGCAAGCCTTGTCAGTAAACCCACCAACATGATTTCCACAGAGACAGAGTATCCTTATGAACAAACCCTTCCTTTTTACCCAAAGTATGTTCAGGCTCTAATGTGAACCAATCCTAGAACTATCAGTGTTTTTCCCTAACTGTGAGAATAAGGCAGAATGTATGCTGCACCAACTAGATGTACATAGACAATTACACTTCTACTTACATAGAACAAGGACTTCAGAAAATCTGACTATTTGTATCCTTGTCTGAGTCAAGGAAAGGTGCTGCAGTTTCTCAAGTGAAACTTTCAAAATGACTCTCAGATTATATAACTTTCGTTTACAAATCTCAAAACAAAGAACTTTTACGTAAAATAAAAGGTCATTCTACAAGGGCAGATGTTCTTCATCTCACATTGCTGCAGTCATAACCTGTGGGTAGTCCGCTGTCCTCGGTCGGCCCGAATACCAAAGTATTAGGCTGGCGTCGGTCATGGGCGCTCAGATCTGACGTCAGTGCGTCATGGTATTAAAGCGCATGACCGACGTCATATCCTCAGTCTTTTTTGCCGCATGGTCCGAAGCAGAAGCAGCGTTTGCAAGTGCCGTTCGGCATTCTGAAATTTTCGTATTCTGAGTTTCAGACCGAAACCAAGTTGGGCTAAGTACCCGTTGGGGAATATTTTGTTTTTCTTGCCTCAGTTAATTCGGATGTCAGAAAAAGTGAATAATTGTATTTCTTGTGGGAAACAGATACGCATAGGGATTACCACTCTCTCTGTATTCCTTGTTTGGGGCCTGAGCACACGGCGTGGTGTCGCTTTGTGCTAGGTTTAATAAAGCGCACCATTAAGCGTGGTTAGATTGCTCTAGGCTTGTCTTGATGGCGGTGTAATTACAATATGCCGTCGGATCCTCCGATGCCCGCTACCGCTAAGAAGCGCAAAGAAAAATCGTTAAGGTCCAAACAGGATGAGTCGTCCGTTCCGGACGCCGGTTCTTTAGAAACTACGGTGGAATCTGTGGATCCAGCCGAGGTTTCAGCTGAGTCTCAGGGGGAGCCGTTAATTTTGCAGGATGTGGCCACTCCGGAGTCAGGTCAGGCTGAGGGGGCCTCTCAGGTTGCTGTACTCCCTTCTTTGCCTAAGGTGGTTAGGCCTTCTCCTTCTGTCTCTAAGGTACCTTCCAAGGTCAGGCCTAGTTTGCCTTCCTCAGGTGTCAGTCCTAGTTCTGCAGGTTCTGTGCCTAAAAAACACATGCTTAAAATGGCTGAAGATTTGATTTCCTTAATCAGGGGTTCTATGCCCCCTCCAGATAAGAGGCCTAGGGTGGAGCCAGAGGCAGACTTCAGATTACTCAGAGTCTTCGGCTGAAGACATTCAGGATTTTCCTCCTTATTCTGATTCAGATGCAGAGGATTCCAGTCCTTCTGCTTCTCCTCCAGAGGATTTTTCTTTTTCAGAAACCCTGCATTCTATGAGGGAGCATTTTAAATGGGAAGGTCAGGATTTCTCAGATTCCCGAAAGAGGCTTAGGGAATTTTTGTTTTTACCACAACATCGGCCCTTGGCTATACCTCCTGTTTTGGATGTTGTTCAGGATGTTTTCTCGGAGGCTTCTCTTAATCCAGACTCTTTGCCTCCTGCGCCAGTTAAACCAGATAGGTATTACAGAGTGCCAGAGGCTCATAAATATCTGTATAAGAGCCCAAGGGCTGACCCAGAAACTATTAGCCAGGGACCTAAGGGTGTCAGGGCTTCTGTTGTAAAGAATCCAGTTCCTATGGATAAAGACTCTGGAGCTTTGGATAGGTGGGGAAAAAAAGTGTATACCTCTTCCACTCTAGCAATGAGGGCTTTGAATTGCCAGTTTCATATGTTGAAGTACCAGAATTTTCTCCTTACTCAGTTAAAATCTAAGGTTGATGCTTTGGCAGAGGGCATAGAGTGTAAGGAATTACAGGATTTGGTTCATGCCTCTGATCAGGTGGGTAAGCATTCTTTGCAGTGTGGTTTTGATGCTTTACAGGCTTCTTCCAGGGTGGCTGCCACTGGATCAGTTATTCGCAGGCACGCCTGGCTTAAGGATCAGAACTTGTCAGAGCATGTTAAAGCTAGAATTTTGGATGCTCCTTTGCAGTCTGAAGTTTTGTTTGGTTCTCCTGTGGAATCTGTCTTAAAGAAAATGGAAGACAAAGCTAAGTCTATGCAGACTGTTAAAGATTTTTTGCAGGTGCAGCCCCCTAAGTTTAGCAGGAATTGGCCTACTAAGGGATGGGCTTACCCTTCTTCTGATTTACAGTCTAGGGGCAGATCTAGATGTGGTAGGGGCAGAGCTCAGGGTTCTTTCAGGCCTAGAACGTGGAGTTCCCCTGCACAATCTACAGGTGAGGGCAGGGGCCAGTCCTTTCGTAAACAGGCCCAATGACCTGCATCTTCTGCTGCCAGATCCTTCCTGTCTGGCAGCTCCTCTGGGAGGAAAGTTGGCACTCTTCAAGCAAAACTGGCTTTTAGTCACCCAGGACAAATGGGTGTTGGACATTATAGACCGAGGCTACAAGTTTTATTTCCACACATTGCCTCCTTTCAAAGGCATGCCAGACGTTCCTCCTCAGCAAAGGGTAGAGGCTCACAAACAGATTTCTTTACTTCTTCAAATGGGGGCTATACAGCAGGTCCCTCTGTCATAAGTAGGCCTAGGATTTTATTCTCGCCTGTTTCTTGTACCAAAGAAAGGAGACACTTGGAGGCCAATTTTGGATTTATCTATCCTCAACACATACCTGGACATTCCAAAATTCAAAATGTTGACGTTGCAACAACTTCTGCCTCTGTTGGGCAAAGATCACTGGATGGTAACTCTGGATCTCAAAGAGGCTTATCTTCATGTTCCTATCAGGCCCAGTTGCAGGAGATTCCTGCGTTTTCTGCATTGCCCTTTGGCTTATCTACTGCGCCCTGGGTGTTCACAAAGGTTCTGGCTCCGGTGATAGCCTTCTTAAGGTTAAGAGGAATACAAATTTATCCTTATTTGGACGATTGCCTGATTCTTGCTCAAGACAAAAACAAGCTACTACACCATCTACAGTATGTTATGGCAGTGTTAAGGTGCCTAGGGTATTCTGTGAACGAAACAAAGTCCAGTCTAGTACCCTCTCAGGAAATGTGCTTTCTGGGTGTGAGACTGAATACAGCTTCCCAGATGGCTTTTTTGACCCTGGACAAGCAAAGGAACCTTACACTTTACTTCCAACAATTGTCTCTACGGTCCAGGCTGACTGCAGTCCTTCAAGCCTTGGGGTTCATGGCATCTTGTATTCTGGTGCTTCCCAATGCCAAACTGCATATGAGGAAGTTACAATGGTATCTCAAAAATGTATGGACACAACACTGCCACGATCTGGACACTGTCATTCAGATAATACCTTGCATTCAAAAGGAATTTTTGTGGTGGGCCCAGGAATGTCACCTAAACAAGGGACTCTCTGTGACCCGACCAGAGGCGAGTCAGATCTTAACGACAGATGCCTCGGACAAGGCTTGGGGAGCACACCTCAATGGAAAATGGGTTCAAGACACGTGGCCTGCCAGACTTCAACATTTACATATCAACTTGAAGGAGATGTTAGCAGTCAATTTGCATTGATGGCTTTCAGGGATCTACTTCACCCAGGACAAGTGTTGATTCAAACAGACAACACAACTGTCATGTGGTACATCAACAAGCAGGGGAACACATTGTACCCTCTTTGCAGGCAAGCTATGATTTTGTGGGAGACTGCTCTCAGTTTGCACCTCACTCTTCAGGCAAGGTTTCTGCCAGGAGCACAGAACTCCTTAGCAGATGTTTTGAGCAGACAGATGGTGGATCCCCAGTGGAAGTTGGATCCTCATGTATTTGACAGTTGACAGTGATATGGGGACTCCAGACATAGATCTGTTCGCTTCTCCACTAAATTTCCAGTTGCCAAAGTTTTGCACAAAGATGTTTCATCAACAGCTTGGAAAGTGGATGCTCTATCATTCAGTTGGAGCAATCTTCACGTTATACCTTTCCTCCTCTGCCTCTCCTTCCCAAGGTGCTCTTGAAGGTCAGACAAGACAAGCCCTCCATGATTCTAATAGCTCCGGATTGGCCTCGACAGCACTGGTACCCTCTGCTGAGGAGTTTATGCAGGGGAGCCTCCTTGGCCTTTGCCTTCAATTCCACACCTTTTGTCTCAGGCAGGCAATCATTTCCTCAATGTCAGGATTCAGTCCCTGCATCTAACAGCCTGGCATATTCTGTTCTAGAACCTGGAGGGTCGCAGCTTCCTCAACAGGTTTTGAATGTTATTTTGGAGGCCAGAAGGCCTAGTACAAGGAAAGTTTATGCTGATAAATGGAGGAGATTTTTTATTTGGCGCAAAGCAAAGAGCTTTGATGTTTCCAGGCCTGATTTGAGTGTTTCTCTTCAATATCTTACAGAATTATTAGACAAGGGTTTGTCTTTCTCCTCTGTAAAAGTTCATGCTGCAGCCATTTCTGCTCACTATGACTGTGACCCACCATTATTCTCTCATCCTTTGTTTAAGCAATTCCTTAGAGGGCAAAGAACATAAGACCCAGCGTGAGCTCCTACTCCTTCCTGGGATCTCAATTTTGTGTTGGAAAACTTACTTTACCTCCTTTTGAACCTGCAGCTACGTCTGAGTTAAAGTTTTTGTCTTGGAAGACTGCTTTTTTGTTGGCCATTACGTCTGCTAGAAGGGTATCTGAGTTATAGGCTCTAATGGCAGTTGAACCCTTCCTGATTTTTCATAAGGATAGGGTATCTCTGCGTACTAACCCTACTTTTATGCCTAAAGTGGTTTCAAATGTGGCCTTGAACCAATCTATTCATTTGCCTACTTTTTATGCTGATCCCCAAAATAAAGGGGAGAAAATTTTGCACACTTTGGATATTCACAGGCAGTTGCGTTATTATTTGAGCAGGACTAAAGGGTTCAGACAGTCTCAACAGTTTCTTTTGCTTTGGGCTCTCAGGGGAAACCTGTTTCAAAACAAACTATTTCTAAGTGGATTGGCCATTGTATTGCTTTTTGTTATTCTCATCATGGTAAGGAGATTCCGGCTGGAATCGGACCTCATTCCACTAGGGCTACTGCCACTTCTACTGCTTTTTTAAGGGGTGTAGCTACTAAAGATATTTTGGAAGCAGCTACTTGGAGTTCAGTGCACACTTTTTCTAAACATTACCATCTCCCTCTTTATTCCAAATCTAGGGCTGGGTTTGCCACTGCAGTCTTACAGGGCATATTAGCAGCTCCCAATGCTTTATGATTTTACCAACCTCCCCTTACACTTGCTTTGGGATTCTACCCACAGGTTATGACTGCAGCAATGTGAGATGAAGAACATAGTACAGTTTTGTACCTACCATAAATGTAGATGTTGAAGATCCACATTGCTGCAGTCCAATTTACCCTCCCTCCTTCGCCTCTGTAGTTTGGAGTGGTTGTATGGTTTGGGTCGTAGATGTTGTTTGTACATGGGTTTTGGAGGTTTTTCTATTTTTGGCTGTGGCCTTTCTTTTTAGGGCCTTCTGACATCTGGGGCAAGAAAAGACTGAGGATATGACGTCGGTCATGCGCTTTAATACCATGACGCACTGACGTCAGATCTGAGCGCCCATGACCGACACCAGCCTAATACTTTGGTATTCGGGCCGACCGAGGACAGCGGACTACCCACAGGTTATGACTGCAGCAATGTGGATCTTCGAACATCTGCATTTATGGTAGGTACAAAACTGTACTTTTTGCAACCTCTTCCACCTTTAGGGCTTGACTGCTTATTGATACTACTTGTACTGCAGCAACATGGGCAAGACCACCACTCATTACAAAGTTGATTTGGCCTCCAGGAACAGGGCCTCCTTTGGTTCCACATTTCTGAAGAATATTTTCCTTTGAGCCACCCAAGAAGGTTATGCTGGGGACGCTGTCCCAACCTACTGAGAATGAAGGCGAGATATGACATCACATAAAGAGGTTATGTATTCACCATAGCATTCCATGTGAGTTGTCCATCTCTCCTTCATTCTTGCATCCCACTTTCCTTCCTCCCAACCTTTTACTCCTAGAAGTCCGAGTTGACACAATTGGCTACTAGTGTTCTCTGACCTCCTTGATTCCTATAAGTATTAAGCTATCTTTAGTTTTGGAATTCATTTGTATAGCTGCAAACAAGATCTGGGGAGGTCTCCTAGTGCATGATGGGATAGGGGATAGCCACGAGCTAGTGAAAGACCTTGAGCTGGTTTCAAGGCCGAGTCAGATCCAAGAATCAGATCCATACCCAATCTGGTAAGAATGAAGGTGAGATGGGACAACACACACATAACGTTATGGTGAGTACATAACTTCTTTTTGTAGGGTGGTTATAAGTACATACCAGTGTAATCCTCCTCCCCTGCCTGCAGCCACTTGTTACCACAAATCTGTCACTATTATCCTTTTTACCTTCTATTGCACTTGGGGCCTCTATCAGAATCAGTACTACCAACCTTTTCTTTGCCCCAGATATTCTGCTAAATTTCACCCTGAAATTCTTTTTGTTAAATTTGCATGCTCATTTCTGTCCAAATGCATCTCTTATAATGTTGCTACTTGCATTCCACAATTAATATAATTCAGTACTCTTTGCCATTTGCCTGTACCCATAAGGCAATTTATATTGCATGTTAAAGGAGTAAAGGTGGCAAATCTTACTACAGGCAGATAGATGGCCAGGGATAAATGACAGGACGTCCATCTCTCCTCTATTGAAATTAAAAGCCCTAGAAAGACATTTGTTAAGCACAAGCACTTTTGTATGTATTTTGCTTTTGGAAACATTTTAGCATTACGTGAATATTTAACATGAGATTTTAAAAATGACTTTGGTTTTAGTTTTATTCTATTTATAACCATTCATGACGCAAGTATGAGACTAATAATTCATCTTTTAAGTACAAGTTTTAGTTGTATTTAAGATGTAACAGTTTCAACTATAACACAGTCATCAAGGGGTTAATTCATGTTCTATCTCAGTGTTGCTTAGCTAGCTGCCTCTCTTTGCTTACCCAAAGTGTTTTTTTATATAT
>NC_056743.1:747624189-747692622 GCF_019279795.1 Protopterus annectens
GAAAAAAAAAAAGAAAAGGAAAATTTAAAAGTGAGAGACTGAAAAATATGGATAAGTTGATACTAAGGGAAAGAATAATCTTTGACATAGAATATAGTTTAAGGAATAAGTGGACAAAATCTACAATAAAAATAGCATCTATGTTGTCACATCTAACAGAAATAGAATATTTCTATATTAAATATCATATAATATAATATCCAATATTAAACATTAAATAGAAATAAAACATTGTATGTGATGGAGCAGTTGCTATTTTTGAAAACAAGATAAAAGTAAAGCTAGTAAATGAGTGAGAAGTATCATTTATTTGTTTACCAGAGAAAACCTACAGTTGCAGTAGGTGTAAAGAAACAAAGGGAAGGTATAGAAAAGAGGGAGAGATAAGAGGGATATCAGAGGGCCGATACTAAGTGGTAGGCTCTGATGACCGTAACAATTTTGATAAATGTGTTTCAACAATAGGTCTAATATTCACTGGTCTGACTAAAAGCGGGTGTCATTTTTAAAACTTGATTTTTTATTAGGAAGCAAAAATGTTGATATTTGAAGATGTACATAGTTTTGTCTTGTATTAAGTTAATAGGTATTTTTTGGGGGTTGGGAAGTTTGCTCTGTTGAGTGCTCTCAGAAAAAAAAACAAGTTCTATAAGATGTGGCATAGGTTTAAATGCATATGACAAGAAACAGCTGTGTAAAAGACCATCCTGCTGAACAGTATATGCATGTAACAAAAAAGTTGGAATTAGACATTTAACAAAAAGAGTTGTACATAAAAGGTGATAACTATACAAGAAAATTGTGGTTTTGGTAATGTCTTTCAGTCTGAACTATATTAAACAATGTAGACTGAAAATAGCTTATGCTACAAGAGATGCACCTGGGAAGAACTGAACATGCAAATTTGATAAAGCTTTTCATGATGGTTATTCATTGGAATATCTGTGGCAAAGGAAAAGAGGAATACTTGTATTAATTGCAAGAGGAGCTCCAATAGTGATAGTAGAGGCAGAAAAGATAATGGAGGATATATAGTACTAAGGGCTACTGGCAAGGAAGGAGGATTACACTGGAAAGCATTTACAGTCCACCTAAAACTGCAGTCATGGACCTTAAGAAAATTCTGGGAGAAATCAGCTTTCAGCAAGGAATATTATTTATAGGTGGAGACTGGGATTTAGTTTGCAACAGTGAAGATGTGTCTGGGAGGCCTATAAGGAAAAATATTACAAAGGAGGGTAGATTTTTGAAGAAATGTATGAAAATGTTTGGCATGGAAGATGTGAATTCAGTACTAGGAGTTTGGAGTGAATTTGCATTTTCTCCAAGATGCAAAAACAGGTCTAGGCTACATAGAATTTTTATCTCTCAGGAACGTGCATGTAATTGAAGGTCTTGAAACGCACCCAGTAACTATTTCAGATAATGTGCCAGTAATTAAAATAAAAACACAAAGTAATGAAATAAAAATGATACCTTGGAGCTTCCCCA
The DNA here is from genome assembly GCF_019279795.1 of Protopterus annectens. Classification (NCBI taxonomy): domain Eukaryota; kingdom Metazoa; phylum Chordata; order Ceratodontiformes; family Protopteridae; genus Protopterus; species Protopterus annectens. Next base: position 747,625,681 of record NC_056743.1, read on the forward strand.
CCTTTCGGTTGAAAAGACAGGAATTTAAGGAATGGGTCTGGAATTAATTCAGGAGCTACTAGAGAAGATAAAAAATTATTCTGAAAATATTGTTTGTGAGTGGATAAAATTAAAGTGAAGTTTAAAACTAGGGTGGAAATAAAGGAAAGGGAGAAATGATTACAAAGTAAGAATTAATTAGAGGGACTGATGAATGGTAAAGTATTGCAAAATAGGGGGAATCTCTCAGAACAAGAAAAGGAGCAACTGCAGAATCCTAAACAGAAAATAAGGGATTACCTCGATAATATGCTCGAGTTTAGATAGATTGCTGTTAAGTAACTGTTTTTTTATAATAATTCTAGAGCACAAAAACTTTTAGTACAACAACTCAAGTGACAGTGGAAAGGGCTGTTGGCAGGCTTATGAAGCCTATAACAAGGAAGATAGGAGATCCTGTAGAAGTATTAGAAATATTTTGGTAATTTTATGAAAGTTTGTATAAAGCAGAGAAATATGCAAATCAAGAAAAGGTTCAAATGGAAATGTTTATGGAAGAATTAAATATGCCAAGGTTAGAGGTAGATGAGACTCAATTTCTAACAGGATATGAAGAGATGAGATAAAAATGGCTGTGTATAACCAAACTACAGGAAAGCCCTCAGGAGTAGATGGTATTCCTGTGGAAGTTTGGAACTAGGAGGGAAAAATGATAAAAGATCTGGAAGATTTCGTTTAGCAGTATTTTAAGGGGAGAGCAGTACCAGCATCCTGGGAAAAAGCAGTGGTAATGTTAATACCTAAAAAGGGTAAAGATCCATCAGATCCAGCATCATACAGCCCCATTTCAATACTAAACCATGATTATAAAATATTTGTCTATAATGGCTAAATGAATGGCAAAAGTGATACCAAAATTGATAGATATGAATCGGTCTGGTTTTGTGGAGGGGAGGCAAACATTTGACAATATTAATAGAACACTGCTGATCCAGAGGGAAGTAGAATGTAAGAAAATACCACTGTTGGTCTGTCTTGATGCAGCGAAAGCATTTGACAGAGTATATGGAATTTCATGAGCAGGATAATGGAAGCATTTGCTTTCCCTGATACAGTTATAAGGTTGATTAGGAGTATATATAAGGGATCGGAGGTGAAAATTAACATGCGCAGAGACCTCTCTGATACCTTCTGCTTGAGTAGAAGAACCAGCAGGGTTGTCTTCTTTCCCGTTTGTTTGCATTATATTTAGAACCACTGGCAAAGAAAATAAGGGACTCCAATATATAGGATGTAATTGGTATGGTAGTTAGGAAAAGCTGGCTATATTTACAGATGTTATTTTATACATGACAAAACCAGAAAGGGACATTACAGTGTTGTGGAACATTTTAAGACCATTTCAAATCTTCTTGGGATAAAAAATTAATGAAGCTAAAACAAAGGCAGTAGCGGTAAATTATGTACCCGCACAGAAATTGGTCCAAAAGTATCCATATTTATGGGGACATAAAAGGTCGCAGTGGTTAGCATTGTCACCTCACAGCAAGAGGTTCTCTCGTTCGATTCTCGGCTGGAGCGCCTTCTGTGTGGAGTCTGCATGTCCTCCCTGTGGTCAAGTGACGTAAAGACATGTAGGTAGGTGCGTGCGTGAATGGGTGTGCCGCCTTTCAATGTTGTGCATCGGGCTGGCAACTCGGCACCTTAAAAATCCACTGCCAGTCATTAGCAGACCGGAGTTCTGCTTTGGCGACCCCTAACCAGGAAAAGCCAAAAGACTTTTATGGGTACTTTATAAAATGAGGTATTTAGGAGTATGGATTAGAAATGACGCTTTTGTGGCAGTTAAAGCTATGTGGGAAGAAACTAAACAGAAGGTAATAGAAAAATTGAGAAACTGGAAGTTTTGCTATATGGATGTGGATACTAAGATGCAAACAATTTAAAATGTTTTAGTCCCTTTAGTCTTCTACACAGGTCGGGCATATTTGTATTAACCAGAGGAGAAGTTGTAGCTAGGAGTTAAAAAGCTGAAGGATTTTATCTGGGAAGGGAAGACAGCAAGGGTCAAGTGGGATAAGCCGATTCTTCCAATAGAACAAGGCGGATTATGATTACCCAATTTGAGTGGGTATTTTAGAGCAACACAGTTACGGCTCTTTTACATAGCACAAGCAGAAAACTATAATTCAAAGTGGAAAGGAATGGTGGTGATACAGGGGGAAGTTCAAGAAATAAGGAGAGATTGGAATTTTGGATGCAGTCTCTTAAGGAGAACAAAAATCATACAGAGTATTATATTCATTAAAGTAGCAGGGAGTATTCTAAGAACTAACCCAGCATGAGAATGGAGAAAATCGATTCTGCCTATAGGGATGACTGTGGTTGTGGGTACAGATGACAGGCAAGAGGGGGCTGGAATTTATTGGAGAAGACTGGCAAAGGAACCAAGGTATTGGGAGCAAATAACTAGAAAGGGAAAGGTAATAGAATGGGAAGAGGCCAAGAATTTATTTGGACTGTAGGTTAGAGATTGCCTTCCCTGTCATGGATTGATATCAGAGTATAGGCAATGAGAAAGAAATAGGGGGGGGGTTCCTAAATGAAAGACTAGTACTGGTAGAGTTTTTAATAGAATCTAGAACATAAGCTGCTGTTAAAAAGGAATAATTAGAAGAGCATATAAAATGTATGTTAACAATAACAATAAATCAGAAGAGCTTAGAAAAGATTGGGAAGAGAAATTGCATAAGCAAGTCACAGAGACAATGGAGAGAGATATGTAGATCTCTCAAATGTGCAGCAGTCTAGAGGATTTAGGATCTTTACCTGGAAGTGTTTACATATAGGTAGTTTTATACCCCAAGCAGACTCCAGAGAATTTTTTCTCAGGTGGATAGCAGTTGTTGGAGGTGTGACAGACAAGAAAGGTAGCTGGGAACATAGATTTTGGGAGTGTAATGAGCTGCTACACTTTAGGGATTCCTTGCAGATGACTGTCAGAGATGCTGGGTGAGCAGATGGACTGGGGAGTTGATTTTATTTGATGATACAGAATCAGAATTGCCTAGATATAGTAAAGCCTTGCTGAGTCTAGTTATGGTGGCTGCCTAAAAAGCAATTACTAGAAAATGGAAATCAAAGTCTAGACCAGCTTTACTAGAAGTAGTGAATATAGTAACGGAGATGAAACAACTGGATTTGGGATCTTTAAAAAAGGGAAGGAACAAACTACATAGGAAAAATGTGAATTGTGGGAACAATGTATGCAGAGAAGGAACAAGGTTTAAGAGTCAGGATTTGAATCAGCCATATAATGCTTAACTGACAGTGACTGGATAGATTGTAAGTGTATAATGTTTGCAAGTACAGTTGTTTTAGTGGTGTTTGTGATATATAATGTTTGCAACTAAAGTGGTGTCAATGTTTGTTTTTCATTAATATAAATGTAAGATTGTCTGTCATACATGATTTAATAAAGATGTTTATTGGAAAAAAGATATGCATATACATGTCCATAGGTCCGCTGATATGCTGTATAAATATGATGCAGATACTTTTCACATGTATAATTCATAAGCTGCCCTGTAGTTGGCTTTGCTGCCTACCTCTTGGATGAGGATTTTATTTGTCTTTCCCTTTTAGGAATTAAAGGTGGGTTTCTGTACTGGTCTAGGAAGGTTTCCACATCCAGGACCTTAAGAGCTAGAGTCTGTATTTCTTTATTTTTTCACATTATTGCATCTGTGTCAATAGACAGTTCTATTACAAGTTTAGTATAGTCTGTCTCAGGTGAAAGACTGTTGAAAGGAATAATATACAGTTTTTATAAAAGTTAGCTGAGGGCCAGAACTTGAGACACTTTGTCCTTATAACTGTGTAAATGTGGTGACTGAAACTACTGCTGATAATTAGAAGCCATGTAACTGTGACTTTGGAAAACCTACCTTAAGATATGAAATTCTAGATTTTGGGCATTCCTCTGAGGTAGTTTGTTTGATAACATGACTGCTGATCTTAACTTCATCTGACAATGATAAAATAATCTCAGAATATTCGGAAGATTCACATCACTTAGCTTTGATACTATTTTATAAAGCTAAAAGTCTTACAGATGAACAGCTGCATAGAAAGGTCAGTCATGTCCAGCAGCTCCATTCCCCAAACAAATCGGCTGTTGCTTTATCCTCTGCTGTAATTTCTGTGTCCTGCTTTACACAACTTTTTGCCTTTGACAAGCTGGTGTATCCCTGTAGGGAGTGCAGTAACACAGATTATATATAGTTTTCTCATGCCCACCTGCCTCTTGACCTAACAAAAGGAAATTGGTTTTACAGTTCTCAAATTAAATTCTGTTTTGATGATAACTCTGGTAATTGTATCTATGATTTTTAATTGTCTAGTTCCTCTGTTTCAATGCAAAATTAAAGCAGATTATGTATATAGAGTTCTAAATAAAATAAGTGAGATTGTAACTATCAAGTATGAAATCTACTGTGGTAAGGAAGGCTTTCTACGTAGCACACTTGATTGGTAAAGGGATCGCCTCGAGAGCAAAAGAAGTTCTAACTCCTCTATAGTCAGCACTAATCTGGCCCATAATGGAGTATAATGCCCCATTCAGCATGTACCATACAAAGCACCTGCAGCAAGTGGTGACCTTGGAGGTTTCTAACAACAAAGATCAAGGGATTCCAGCACATGCCATACACAGACAAACTCAAGTCCCTGTCAATTTACTTTGTGTCATACAGTGGCCTTAGAGGAGACTTGCTTACAGAGCAATCTCAGACCCAAACCTAATGAACTGGCTGCATGTCCGTTAATCAAATGGGACTAGGGTCACCCATTCCAGGGACCTAAATATGACCTGCGACTTGAAAATGACATACTAAAAGGACAGATTTATCTCCCAGCAACTGTCACGTCTTTGGAATAGGCTGCTTATGCATGTGAAACAGAGCACATCTTATGACACTGTTCAAAAGGAACCTGGTCGAGTGGATGGGTCCCTGTAAATTCTTACCGGGAATAGCTCCTACAACCCTCCTGGACATAGGCAGCCATTACTAAATGCAATCTTAATCTTAACTAACATTTCTATTGTATTACATTGGGATGAAATGGCTAAGCTTGAAATGACCTCCAGGTCGATAGCCTAGTAATCTCCTATGAGCCTATGAAAAGAATTACAGGTTGAGATGAACGAGTTCTGTATCATAAAATGTCAGATTCCACAAAGGTCCTGTGTTTTTTGCCTAGTACTCAGTCAAAATTTGAAATTCTCCAGTATTTTTCCTGGAGAATGGAAAGTCAGGGTCCCAGCTTAGCAGTTATGAGAACTGCATCATTGCTTGCTTGTATGGAAGGACACTGCTTCTGAATTACTGACCAGAACTGAGACGCAGGTGAGTAGGAAAACCCAGATGTTAATATTTACTGTTACAGTGGCCTACCTGTTATAGGTTCAAATGAGTTTACTAGACTGTTTATCTCTGAGGATCTTAAGAATCCCAGCCTTACATTCCCATGGCAGTTTTTAGCCTTTGTATTTTGTATGCAAATAATCCATAGGTGGTCCAAACGTTTTTTTTTCCTGAGACATTTACATGTTTTCCTCTTTCAGTTAGGGACAGTGGTGCTAAACTGGGAGTGAGTTTGGGGTTACCCATCCATTCATCCAAATTCTGTTTGGGTAGGGTAATTGAAGTTCTTTGCTTTATGTGGAGTGGAAGACTGTTACATAGAAACTGTATTCTCTGTGATACATACCTATCCATCTAACATTTCTCTTTATTTTGCAAAAGAGATGTGAGATCTCTTGAGCAGGTGTTTATACCACTATTAGATGTATGAATGCATAGTAGGTCTGACAGAATCATGTTTCTTAAAGCTCTCTACACTAGGCAGAGGTTGCCTGTCAGTAGCTTGTGTAGTACCGAGAAGTGGGACAAGACTTTGCAACAGTCGGCATATTTTTTTTTTTTTTTTTTTTTTTTTTTTTTGTGAGAAAGCGTTGTTGGTTGTTCAGTTGTAACAAGTGTTTGGAGAGGTAAATACTGTAAGGGATATTATATTCTGTGATGGGCCTGAGTGCCAAGTATAGCGGAACAATTGCATCCATGAGTCTAAGCACAGTACCTGTAGAAGTAATTTATGTGCTGAAAAAGGACTTCCATACAACATTGGCCAAGTTATAAAAAAAAAAAAAAAAAAAGTTTATATCTATAGGTTCCTAGATCCTTAACTATAGGCTCAGTTTTCAGGGGTGTGTTGTCAATGTGATGGTTACAATGGGAGTCATGCTTGCTGAAGGACACGATTGTACAATTCTTGGCATTTAGTTTTATGTCCATGGTTTTGATACCAACTGTTTGGAACAGGCCCCTTTGGATCTTGGTATCCTCTGGAGAGTTTATGATGTCACCAAGTTTTCAGTCATCTGCAGACATGGTCAGACACAGACCCTTAACAGGAGCTTTGATCTTCAGGAAGTAAATACCAAAGGTGAGGGGGACCAATGATAGAACCCTAAGGTACACTGCTAGTGACAGTTTTTTGGTGGAGGTAGAGCCACCATCACTTCCTGGGTTCTATTAATGTCACAATTTCCTATCTAGTGAGTTATGCAGAGCTTGACATTTAGCTTGAAGATCTTCTGTTTGGTTAAGTATTTAAGGCACAACTGAATTTGGACATTTGATTACAAAACAGTGCTGAGCATGTTTGCTTTGTTGGAGCGAGGTTTGTGTAACGTAGATCAGTGGAAGTAGTGCACATGACTTAGGTTAATTCAGTCTTTGCGATCTGTGTCTCGGGATGAAAGTAGTTCTAGAGTTGCTTGGTCATTATGATGAACTGTTAGAACACAGGCTGCATAAATTTGATGAGTGGAAGGTGAGATCTTTGGGGACCGCACACTGCATAAAAAGGGAGATAATAAATTAGGTTTTATGTTCACCAAAGACCACCAAACTTTCAAGGGCAGGTAAGGCCTTCTACCCAGATCAGGTTCATTTCCACAGATCATCAAGGACAGACTTTAGTTTGCTTTATTTGTAGATTATATTTTTACTTGATAAATCCAGAAAATTACATTTTGATGCTGTGGAACATTTTGAGAGACTTTCAAGTTTTTTTTGTGTGCTATAAAATAAACAAAGATAAAACAAGGACTACAATAATGAACTGTATAGCCACTTACAGATTGATTCAGCAGTGCCCATACTTACAGAGACACATAATATGAATTTAGTATGAACTAAAATGAATTCTGTTTTGCCTTGGGGATTATAGGAGCTACTGCCAGCCATGCCAGGAGAAAGAGGGCTGTGGATTTGTAATATATGCCAGCACAGCTAGCTAGAATTTTGTAAATAATTGTATATCATTTGTGTATCAAACTGATTTATACAGATGTTTGTGCCAAAAATGTATTTGTGACGTTTGTTTGTATTAAAATGCATCAAGAGTGCACCCTGCTAGAAGAAAGAGATGTACATGCATTGTTGTAACTGTTTAAATGTATACATTGTAACAGCTTATTCTGGAAGGGAAGAGGCTAATCAAACCTGACTTTGGGGAAAAAAAAATTCTTGAAATTAAGTTACTTTATGGGTTAAGTCGTAAAGATGTTATCCCACAGTTTTGAATGGAGCTAGAGTTGCAGTGTCTGTGCTAGAGAATAGTTGGTAGCTCCTGTAGGAAGATTGAAATTGTTTTATAGTTTTTTTTTTACTTCAGGCAGCTGCACCAGATCTGAGAAAAGCTCTATTTGTGTGTATTTTAGCACATGGATGCTAAATCCTGGTAGCTTCTAGTGATGGGGGATAGTGCGGGAAACAGTCCGATGACCATGTATGCAATGTCATTCTGTACAGAAATAATGTTTTAATATTAGAGGAGACTTAAGTCTCATCCGCATTCTGAGTTCTGTCTTGGATCTGACAACAAAGACCACTCACCCATCTTGTCTTGATCTATTTAGTAAGTAGGAACAGTAATTATTTTAGTGAATCAGGAATAGATATTAAGTCTAGCTAAATACTGTTTTACTATAACTGTGTGAAACTTTCCATCAGTGTTGTTTCCTGTGGCTGAAACACTGGCGTTTACTGTAAATAGATGTTTAGTATTTTCATGTTATTTTATTATTTATTATTAAAGATGTTTAAACTTCTTATTGTTGCTGATTCTTTTTAGAAAATGTTTAAGCTTTGAGAGTATTTGCATATATTTATTTGGTGACAGCTCTGGCCACTGCTGAAGTCTTGCTGTTTGGGCATCATTACCATTTGTATTAATATTAACATGTACGAGGTATAATTGGGTACTCTTGTAAGAGTCTGGTAAGGGTCTGGTGGCAGTGATAACTACCTTATAGTCTGGGAAGAAGGGGGCACAGCAGACGAATCTGTGCCAGCCTTTCCCAGGTGGGTTATGTTTGTAAATCAAATCTCAGTGTGTGTGTGTGTGTGTGTGTGTGTGTGTGTCAGCTGCTTGGAGTAGGGACATAAAGCACTAGTTTCACAGAGGGGGTGTGGGAGGATTTAGCTTAGAACTCTAGCTATGTATTCATCTCTAAGCTATGCCAGTGGGGGAGTCTTATTGGGGGTCTAGACAGGTATAAAAAGGAAACAACCCCCAGACAGATTGTGCTCCATGGGTTGTGCTTGCTTCAGAGAGGTCTGCTTCTGGAAATACTGATTGTATCCATTTGTATTCCAAGTAAACATCCCTCTCCAGTGTCAGTGCTGAGGATTCAGGCTCCTTAATTACTGGCCCAGTGTGAGGACATCACATGGCTAATGAAAGATGATACAAAAACTGAGAAAACTTGAAGCTCTTGGTTATGGATATGGATAGTTAAGTATATAGATTGAAAAGATTTTAGTCCACTTACTTATGTGCAGGTCAAATGTATTTTTATTACCACAGATATTGTGAATGATGATTGAGTTGAAGGAATTTACTTGGGGAGTGGCAAGAGATAAGTGAGAGAAACTCATTCTCTTCATAGAACAATATCTGTCCTTCCATATCACTGTTAGTGTCCATAACAGAAGGGATCTCCTGCTAGGGATAGCCCAAAGTCCAGCCAGTATGCCAGCGCCTTCAGTACTTAAAGGCACCATACGTCACATGTATGCTTCCCGTGCAAGGTGCAGTATGGATGCATAAAATCGGAACTTCTTTGCCACTAGTCTGATTGCCATAATTGAACATCGGTCTGAGCGCCTTTCTTCTGTGGTTGTTACTGAGCCATTTTTCAGATAATTGCCCCACTGGTATTTGTCCGTATCTTTCTTTATTTAGTGTTGGTTGGTTTCATGTCATCCAGAAAGGGAGAATGTCAGTGTGGGAGGCAGATTCCTAATAAAGATTGTGCAGTGCATCTACTTTTTGGATGCTTTCCATGACCATACACAGTGTTCCATCCACCAAGCTTTGTCCCCAAGGCCCTACATGGTTGTCTTTCCTCTTTATGTGATGATGAGGTATTGCCAGCTATATTAGGAGAAGTAAGGCAGTGGATATGTAACCTATGTCAGCATAGCTAGCTGGAGTTTTGTGAAGAATTGCATGTCGTTTGTATATCAAACTGATTTGTGCAGGTGCTTGTGTTGAAAATGTATTTGTAAAGCTGCGTATATTAAACGTACCAACAGTGGCTCCTGCTGGGCAGAAAAGAAATACACCCGTATGTCAGACTGTATTGTAGCTGTTAAAATTAATGTATTGTAACAGAAGCAGAGGACACTGGAAGAGAAGAGGTTAATTTCATTTCAGCTAACTTTGAAAAATAGTCTGAAATTAAATTACCCAGTTTAGGCCACAAAGATTGTATCTTACGGTTCTGACTGCAGCCAGAGACAAAACGTCTGTGAAAACCAGGATTAAGGATTCCTACTGTCCTTAGGGGTGAACTAATTGCGACCATGGAAGGGTGGAAGTTTTTGAAATAGTCTTATAGCTTGCAGATGCTGTAACACATCGCAGTAAAACTCTATGCGTGCATGGTGACACATTTGCTACATTCTGGTTCATCTTCTTGTTGGGGGGGGGGTAGTGTGGGAACCACAGAATCAGATGACCAGATGTGATGTAGCTCTACAGCCAGAACTGAAATATTTAAATATTAGTGAAAGATGTCACTTAGCTCTCAGCAGTCTGTTTATGAAACTTGACAAAGGATAACCACTCACCCACTTCATTTTGCCTTGCTCTAGTAAGTGAACTAGGGGGGGCAGTAATTCCTTAGAAAATGTAGTGAGATTAGTTAAGTATTGTTTTTCCGTATCTGTGTGAATCTCTCCATCAGTGTTTTTGATATTTCATCTGATTTAAACTATGGGTTTTAGTCTAATTAGTATTTTTCACATTCTTTTATTATTACACATATAGGTTCATAGGTAGGTGGGTACTAGGCTATCTGCCCAAAGGCATTTATAAGCCTAGCCAGAAGGTGTTTGCTTTTGCAGTCTCCTTAGATTAGTTCCCTGTGCCTCTGTTCAGCAGAGCCATTAAAGTGATCCCTGGGGTAAACTTTCTGTTTCCGTCCACTCGTCAAGGTTTCTCTTGAAGAGGGTTAGCGAGGAGCTTTGCCTAATGTAGATTGGAATCTTGTTCCAGAGTAGGGGAAATCTCTGGGACAGGAATCTATCCCTCCAGCATGTCCTATTTATTGTTGTGGTGAAGTTTGGATCCCTGGAGCGTGTGGCTTGAGGTGATATGGTTTTCTTTAGGTGGAGCATGTCCATCAATTCTGGGTTGGATATGGCCTTGTATGTCAGGCAGAGATCAGCTCTGAGTAGGCGGTATGCAACAGAGTACAGCTGGAGTTTCTTCAGTCGAGCTGCATAGGGCATCTGCTTGAGGCCAGTGATCCTCTTGGTGAGGTACTTCTGTGGGCTTTCCAATTGTTGCAGGTGTCTTGTAAGGTACATCCTAAATGGGGCATTGTACTCTATGATGGGTCTGATGAGTGATGCATTGAGAGGCCCAATGACCTCTTTCGATCTGGATGCAAACCCTTTTGTGATTAGGTGGGCCTCATAGAAGGATTTTCTAACCACTCTGGCAATGTGATTATCAAAGGAGAGGTTACTATCTACTTGGGTCCCCAGATCCCTTATTACGTCTTCCGTATTTAGGGGGCTACCACCTATGTGGTAGTTTGTGGGTACTTTTTTTTCCAAAGGGGATGACTATGTACTTTTTGGCATTTAGCTTGAGGCCATGGTTTTGACACCAGGTATCTGTCTCAGTGATACCCTTTTGGAGGATGTCTGTGTCAGCCAGAGAGTCAATTATAGCCCCTAGTTTGCAGTCATCTGCAGACTTGGTCAGCCATAGTCCTCCTGTGCTTGCCTTTACCTCTGAGAAGAGTATGCCGAGCAGGAGGGGTCCTAGGACTGAGCCCTGGGGATCACCACTTGTAACTGGTGTAGAATCAGACCTAGCTCCCGCAACTCTTACCATATGGGTTCTGTCCATGAGCCATTTGGCAACCCATCTCGTGACGTAGGGGTTTATGTTCAGGCTCGTGAGCTTGTCTATAATACCTGAGTGGGGAATGGTGTCGAAGGCCTTTGCAAGGTCTAGGTAGGCTGTGTGGACCACCTTTCCCTCATCTATAGCCTTGGTAGCTGTCTCAAAGAAGTCCACCAGGTTTAGGAGGCATGATCTGCCCTTAACAAAGCTGAACTGGGTAGGGTCCAGTGTTTGGAGGTTTCCAATGTCTCTGTTAATGAGATCCATGATGATGCACTCCATAGCTTTGCAGACCAAGCTAGTCAGGCTTATGGTTCCTGGGGTCCGTTATGGCTCCACCTTTGTGGAGTGGAATAACCGTTGTGTGCCACTCTGTGGGCATGTAGCTTGTGGAGAGGCTGAGTTTAAACAGTGTGTTTAGGTGAGGTGAGGGGTTAGTTCATCTTTGAGCTTGTGTAGGTCGCAGCCTGGGACACCATCCGGTCCCATTGATGCTGTGTTTTTGGCTTTGGAGAGGGCTGTTTTAACCTGAGTGTCTGTGATTTCAGGGGCACTACATTCTTCTGATATAGTTATGGGCCCTTTTTGGGGGTGAGAGGGGGGTCAAGTTTGCACTGAACCTGTCTGTCAGGATGTTGGCTATATCAGTCGGTTCAGTGTATTTTGTGCCATTCTGCACCAACTCCGAGCAGTTCTGAGAATTGCCGCTTAGATTTTTGACATAGCTAAAGAATGCCTTGTGGTTATCTTTGGAGTCCATGGCAATTTTTCTTTCGAAGCTAGCCTTGGATGATTTTATGAGGGAACGTAGTTTCTTGCTGATACTGATCAGGGATGGTCTTTCCTTCTTGGGATTTTACTCTTTTCTGTACTAGTTTTCTCCTTCTATTGTACAGCTTGTTTATGCCAGGGGTCCATCAGACTGGTTTCCTTTTCCTGGAGGAGTGAGTCTTGGTTTTGCTTGGGATAGCACTATCCATGCATTCTTGTACGTGCCCGTAGAGTGCAAAGTGTAAATGATTTTGCAGCTTGGACAGCATTATCCTTTAGCATGGTGGCTTTGAAACTTCCCACCTCAGTCTTAAGTAACGTGGTTTGCTTTTGAAAAGTTTTTCATGGTGGTTTCTTTGACCGGGGGTGGTGGCGGAATGTGGATATCCAGAGTGATTAGTTTATGGTGAGATCTAACCAGCGAGGGGTTGACCTCTGGTGTGGAACACCTGTCGCCCATGTTGGTGATGGACCAGGTCCAATATATTGTCATCTCTGGTGGGGGTGTTGACCAGTTGATCCCAAGGCATTTGAGTTTATAAATTCTAGGAAATGTTGGGCAAGGGAGTTTGTACTTGAGTAGTTCTCCCATTTAATGTTTTGGTAATTGAAATCACCCAGTATCAGGGTGTTTGGTAGGACCTTTGTTTCCAGGAATGCGGAGTGGGGGGGTCCTGGGACATGGTGTGTGATCTGTAGCAAGCTATAATTTGAAAAGCAGTTTTGCCCATTGTTAGTTGCACGTGGATGATCTCTGAAACATCGTGCTATGCCACTAACCTGGAGGTGTGGGTATCCTTGATGATTATGGATACTCCCCCGCCTTTTGTATTTCAGTCTGGGTTTTGTGGCCGAAATGTATGGTATGAGTTGTAGCCTGGTAGTGCTGGAGTGCTCTCTGGAGCCTTAAACCAGGTTTCTGTTACTGCACATATATCAATTTTCTCCATACTGAGGAGTGCCTCGAGTGCGTGCATTTTGAGTTTTAGACTTCTGGCATTGAGTAGCGTTGCCCTCAGTTTTTTGTTACTTGTGCTTTTTATGGTGGTGGGTTTGTCTTTTGAGCCTTGCCTAAAAAAGGCACTGTGGGGGTGGCAAGAGACTTGGCCAGTATTCGAAACCCTAAGGGTGACAGGTGCAAGCCATCTCTAGCAAAGCAGCGTGGCTTGTCGAGCATGTCATCCCAGGCTGACAGACACTGGATCCCCTTTGAATGACACCAGAAGCTTAGCCAATTCAAAATTGATAATTTTTTCTCTATACTGTGGTATAATTCTTGGTGAGGGCAGGATGCTGGTCAGGGTCATACCAGCCTGGGCTACGTGTGGCTGGTCTTTTAGCAAATATTTTAACCTTTGAGAGTACTTATATTTATTTGGTGATACTGTAAGCTGCTCCTGAAAGCATTGCTCAAACACTACCATTTGTATTAACATTAATTTTACTCAGTATAATTGGGTATCCTTGCAAGAGCCCTAGAGTAGCTGGCTTCGGAGTGTTCTGGTGGCAGTATCTACCTTATACTCTGGGCAGAGGGGGCATAGTTGGTAAACCTGTGCCAGCCTTTCCCAGGTGTATGTGTATGTGTCTGTTTGAAAATCAAATCTCAGTGTGTGTGAGCTACTTGGAGCAGGGACACACCACTGATTTTCACAGAGAGAGTGGTGGAGGGCTTGGCATGGGACACTTGGCTGAGGACTTAACTCTGCAGCTGTAGTCAGTGAGGAGTCTTATTTGAGGCTTGGTGAGAGAGAGGGAAACCCAGCCCCAGAACAGTAGTCTGTTCCCAAGGGAAGTTGTGCTTGGTGCAGAGAGCTGCATCTGGCAATACTGTGCATCTTTTTTTGTTCCAAGTAAATTTCCCTCACCGTGAGGATTAAGGCTTCTTGATTACTGGCCCAGAGCAGGGACATCACAGTCTATTTACCTTGAAAACCAATGTCTTAAGCTGATGGGGCAAAGTGGTATGGCAGTCTTCCAGTCCTTAGTGTCCGCCATTGGCCAATAAAAAGGCCAAAGCACTTAGGTCTGCTGTGGCTGCTGGCTAGCTTCCCTGGATGTCTCTCTCTACGCTAGTGAAAGCCCAGAGGATCATCCAGCAGTTGCTTTGGATTCCTCTGCTGCATCCTGTCAGAGACTGGCATGGATTTGACTTCTCACACGTCCTCTGAGGCTTTACAAATGTCTGCTGCAAACATTGAGGAGGAACCTTGGCTGATCATATCTGAGAGACCAAGCGATGAGGGAGGCAATCCCTACTAATAGTGTCGCCAAGGGTCTGACCATCCAAGGGTGTTTCGTGTGAACGTCCTTCAGAAAAAAAGAAAAAGAAACTGAAAGCCAATCATATTTCCCCTGCAGTTAATGATTCCCAAAGAGAATGACAGAATTTTGTTCAAGGGTTGTTTAATGCTTTAATGGCTCTAAAGCCTCCTCAGTGGTTGTCTGCACATGGCCCTCCCTGGTCTTCCACTCCTCTTAAAAGACCTAGGGAACTGATTTCTCTGAAGATCAGGATTTTGGGAAGATTCTGTTGGTCCAGATTCCTCCTTTAGAGGAACTCATATCTGAGGACACTATTACATATATGATGAAATTCTTTTAGTGAGATTGCTTTCAGGTTTCTGATAGCCAGCAAAGGTATTATGAGCTCCTTCAGATGGAGTCTCCCAAGCCTTCTGCTGTTCCCCCAGTTCTGGCTGCCCTCTTTGGATACCTTTTCAGACGTTTCTGTGGCCCCTGATTCTTAGCTGCCAGCTCCCAAAAAACTGACAGATTTTATAAAGTATCCGATGAAAATACATTTCTGTGTAAATGCCCTTAGGCTGATCCTTCTGTAGTGTCCGTCTCTCTTCTGACAAGCCCTCCAAGCTGTTTCTCTCCACAAAGCTGCTTCATTCAGGCAAGGATACTAGGACCATGGAGACTGGGCAAAAATGTTTATACTGTTGCCACTTTATCTATTTTAGGGCCATTAACCACCAAACTCATAGGAACAGGTATGTTTCTGGCCCTCCTTTCTCTGGTTTCTAAAGTAAGGTTATGGGAGTACAGACCTCACAGTGTTCATATGTAAGCACGAAGGTGAGCCTAAAGGAAACACTATTACTCAAAATAAAATTGTGGACATTTTTGAGAGTTATGGGAATATTTCGAGGAGTGGAGTGGTGAGTTAGTATATTGTTATAAAATAAGGTTGGTGGTGATCACCCACATACTTGGGTGAAAAGTTGAGATGAGAGGAGTGGTGTGTAAAGTTTTTTTTTTTTTTTTTACAATATTGCTGGCAGTGATCAACCAAATATTTTGGCAATATTTCTAGCAATGTGATGTGTACGGACAGTTGAAGGGTAAGACAGGTGTTATTTTTTTACAGGGATGCTGAATGGTGATCAACCAGATATTGCAATGCTTCTCTGGCTTTGTGATTTATGTGGAACAACTTGATTGTCATACTAATCTTTTTTGTGCGGACTGTAGAGTTGAAATATTACATAGCCATCAAACATACCTCCAAATGAATCGAGGACAAAGCTCAACAGAATTGGGGACAAATTCAGAAATAATCAGAGAGACTTAAAGCATTAGTACTATGAACTTAAGACATTGACAGAATAAGAGGATGTGGATTAATGAACATGTTTTGAAGTAAAAAGTCACTAACTCTAATTATTGTCTTTATTAACTGTAGTTCACTACCTTATCTCCAAAAGTTACCAGTTTTAGGAGGGATTAAGAGGTACAGAACTAAAATCTGAGTCAAAATCAGGGACATTTGAGAGGTATACCATCAGATATGGCTATAACTGCTGGGTGGGGGTTGAGGTTACATGGGTGAAATTAAATGATCGTGTTGTCATTTGGTCAGATAAGCGTTCACTTTCTGGCTTAGCAGGGTTAGTGTACATTTGTGCAAAGCAAGATGAACTTAACTGGACAGCTGATATGCACAGAGACAGACAAGACATAATTGTTGCGGCGTCGTCTTTGGAGGGAAATGACTAGCTGCCTGCAGCTGTTTGCTTACTGTTTTGGTTTTGCAGGAATAATGTGATTGTGTGAAGCAACATGCAGTATTTTAATGTGTGGCAACTGTTTGTTTACAACTGTGGTGAAATATAGTCATCATCCTTTATCATGATCGTAAATTATCACTTTTGAAGCTTTTCTCCCTGGGCCTGTGCTGAAAATGTACTTCTACCAAATCTGACTTTCCCAGTAATCAAATGTCAATAAATAGATACATTTCCAATCTTTCTGACCTGAGGGGAAGGCTTGTGCCCGCCACTCTATTAAATGCAGCTACAGTGCAGCTGTTGCTTCCACCAGGGATGCTTCATTTGACTCTGTTATGAGGCATTACTCCTGTCTGTCTTTAGGCTTTGCCTGTTGACATTAAGGCCAAACTATTGTATGCTTCTTTGGATAATAAAAATCATTTTGCTGCTTCTGCACTTTTTAAATCTGCAGGACAAGGCTTTGCAGGAGTTGAAACATGTTGTTTTTCCTATTCCAAAGTTTCAGAGGAATTACCCCTCCAAATCTGCTTTTGGTCACAGGCATTCTCACCCTCCACCCAAAGGTAAAAAAGGGTGTTAACTTCTGCTAAGTCTACTCAAACCCTTACTTCCCCTTACTTGTACTTTTCAGTGCAAGTCTGTTCCTATTTGACAGTTTGTTTCTCCTTTCCCTCGGCTGGGTTCCTTTATCCCTCTGTCTTTCCTTGTCCCTTCCAAATTAGTTAAGAATCACAACAGACTCTTGGGTTCTGTACATTATCCACCAGGGGTACTTCATGGTTTGGAAATCCCTTATTGGGCATCCCTTACCCTCCTCCTGAACAACTTCATCTCTTCTCAAAGGTTCCCCTTTGATCCAGGGCACCATTCAGGCTGTAGCCCTTGCCCAAATAGGGAGATTTTTTTTTTTATTCTAGAATGTTTTTGGTTCCCAAGGAGGAGGGCACTTTGAGACTAATTCTGGACCTTTCCCAGCTCAACACCTTTTTCAAGATTCTTTCCTTTTGGATTTTTGTCTCTTCAGACTGTATTTTCCTTCTTCCCCCAGGCATTTCTGGTCTGACTGGATCTCAAGGATGCTTACCTTCATTTCGCCATCCATCCCCTTTTCAGGAAATGTTTACATTTTTCTGTTTCTTCCTTGCATTTTCAGTTCTTTGATTTGCCCTTTGGTTTCTCTACTGCTCTAAGAGTATTCACCAAATGCCTCGCTCTTGTCATTGCCTTTTGCAAGGTGAGAGAGGTTCAGATCTTTCCTTCTTACCTGGATAGATCTGCTCATTCAAGCTTCCTCCCCCAAGGCTCTACTTCATGATCTCCAGTTTACTGTCTCTCTGTTGCAGAGTCTTGAGTTTGCCATAAACTTTCAGAAATCAGCTGTGACCCCTTCTCAGGATCATGTTGGTTGCAGGATCCATGCCATCCCTATGCTGGCATCTCTGCTTGCCCCTAAAGCACTGTCTCATATTGCTTTTTTCCAGTCTCCTCTTCCTTTGGATTCAGTCTCAGCCAGGGACTTTCTCCGGGTCCTCTAGTTAATAACTTTTACCATTCCCATACTCCCTCTAGCCAGATTCTGCACAAAAAAGCTACAGTGCTATCAAGTCATTGTGGCTCCAGCATTGCCACTCCCTGAACTTCCCAGTCTCCTTCCTTCCTTGCCTGAAGCTTGAGCTTCAGTGATGTATTCATCAGCTTTCTCTCAACCTGGCGCTTTTTTCCAGGCTGCAGCCCCAATTCAAGAGCTCCTTACTGACACCTCAGACAGGAAATAGGGGACTTTCTTCGGCTCTGTCAAGGTTCAGGGTCTCTGGCCTCTTCATCAGAGGTCGGAAAACATCAGTATAAGGTAGGTGAAAGCTCTGCTTCTAGCTCTTCAAGCTTTTCTTTCCCTCTGTCATCCTGGTCGACTCTGTTTTCACAGACAGCACCACAGGGATTTGTGGTATGCCAGCAAGCAAGCATGTACAAGATTCTGCCTTCTTTGCAGATTAGCCGTTCAGGTCTGGGATCTAGCTGTCCAGTATCAAGTGACTCTTCAGGCTGATTACATGTCCACAGAGCACAATCTAGTGGCAGACTCTGATCAGGTCCAGCATACAAGCTTATGAATGGGTGCTTCACAGAAATGTGTTCTGGAACATTGCCCATCAGTAGATCAGTAGGGTATTCCTTATGTATATCTCTTAGCTTCCCTCTGAACAGACAGCTTCCTCCGTTCCGACTTTTAAGAAATTTTAACAATGAACTATTTTGATTCAATTAAGCGTTTCCCGCGCTTAGCGGATATATAAATATACAACAGCTGTTTAATGATTGTTATCTGATGAAGCGTGGATGGACCACGCGAAAGTGCTCATTCCTGTTTTTTCGAATAAAGTCTTTTGGATATTCTGTAAGCAGTTGGATTTCATTGACTAACTACAAGTGTTTCAGCACTGAGAAAATTTGAGTTTATCCTTCGTGGCTGGTATCTCACAATGTTAAGTTGTCAATCTCGCCTTCATTCTTGCTGGATGGGTTCGGAGCCGATCCTCGGCTCCGACTCGGCACTTGCTTTAGCTCGAGAACTCCTTTTACCAGCTCGAGGCAACCCTATATCCCATGATGCAAGGCGGAACTACCTCAGATCTCGTTTGCCGCTTAGCGAAAGAGGTCTCCTTTGCCAGCTGAGGTAAGTTTTTCTTAGTCAAATAAGAAAAAGTGTAGTTAGGGGTTTATTTTTCCCTGTTAGTGTAGTCTGTAATTAGTTACAGCCCACCCTATTCCCTATTTTTTCAACCTTTTTTATAAACTTTTATAAGTTTTAATTTTAAGTAGTTTAGTCAGGCCTAGTTCCCCTTGGTTATCCCTTCCTGTGTGTTTGTGTAAGGGATTAATTTGTGTGTTTGTGGGGACTGTTTGTGTTCTATCCTCCTTAGGATGTCAAAAGAAGGCAAGGTCTCAGGCTTCAAGAAGTGTGACCAGTGCTGTCAGAAAATGTCTCTGACAGACGGTCACACTTCTTGTGTTTATTGCCTGGGGCCTTTGCACCTGCAGGACTCCTGTGCTTTGTGTCATGATTTTAGCCAGAGAGTCCTGCAGGAAAGGAGGAATAAACTCACCCTCCGAGGTTTACTTAAACCTGAAGGTTCTCCTCCTAAATCAGGGTCAGGAAAACCTCATAAGCCACCGAAGGCTCAGGCTACAGTGTCCAAGCCTCCTCCGGTGGCTCCGGCTCCGTCGGAGCCGATATCGGCTCCGGCTGGAGTCGATACTTCTTCGACTCAAGTAGTGGGTTTGGTGCCGGCTGGCTCCGATACCCTGACTGCTGTGGCTTTGTCGGCTCCGGCTGGAGCCGACACTTTATCCAGCTTCGGGGCCGAGAAATCCTCGGATCCATCTGGGGTTCAAGGGACTTCGGCTCCGATGGCTTCGACCCGTAAGAGATCCCGGTCCCCCTCTATTTTGAGTATTCACTCGGCTCCGGGATCTCCTCTTTTGTCGGAGCGGAGCCATCGGAGCCGATCTTCGAGATCTTCCAGGCTGTCTGACCACGACTTGGAGAGGGTGGTAAGCAGGCTGTTGAAGTCTCAGGCACTGGCCCAAATGCTCCATAGCCCGTCTCAACAGACGTCGGCTATAGCCCCAATTCTTGAACTTCCTCCTCCGACTCCACACCAGAGTTCGGAGCCGGAGCTTCTTGGGACAGCGACTGTTTCGATGCCGGAGCCGATACATCCTTCGGCTCCGTCGTCCTCGGCTCCGATCTCCTCCTTGAGACCTTCTTTGGAGGGATCCGGTCGTCGGGTTTCCGCTGTCGGCTCCGAGGGGGCTAGTGGCATCGGACCCTTGTCCGACCCCGCTCTCCCTCTTGGGGCCTCGGCTTTGGTAAGCTCGGCGCCGACATCGGCCTCGGAGCCTTCTCTCTCTTTGGAGCAGACCATTCCTGTCTCTTCGGAGCGGGTATGTTCCGGCCTCCCAGGGAGAGGAGCCTTTGAGGTGATGGAGTGTCCTGGCCTCTGAGCCCGATCAACGGTCCATCCCTCTAGCTCCTCCCTCATCAGTGCCTGCAGATGCCTCTTGCCAGCCTCTTGCTCTCAGGCCCAGGGATCCATCGCCCCAGGTTTCCCCACTGGGAATTTCCTCCTCTTCCGAGGTTTCTCCTGACCCTGCAGGGGAACCCCCTCAGAAGAGGACGTGTAAGAGGAAACACACAGACTCCCCTGAGTCTACTACATCTGATACCGACTTAGATGAGTCGGAGGGTTCCCCACGGTACCCCTCTGAGGATGTCTCCTTTTCAGACATCCTTGAGCTCCTCAAACAGAGGGGAATTGGCCCTCCATTGACCCCTCCGAGGATGAGTCGGTATACCTGGAGGCTTTTGGATCCCGACCCTCCACCTCCTGGGTGTCTCCGCCTTTCGACCCACTTATGCAGGTAGTGGCTCGGAAGGCGTGGCTCCAGATTCTGTGGAACCTGTCCCCAGAAGACCATCCAAGTTCATTACGGGCCCGTCGGATAAACAGTTCCTTTCCAAAGGTGTCTCTGTGGATGCTATGGTGGTGGCGGCCACTAAGAAGGAACTGGCAGATCCTTCAGTACCTGTCCATCCTCCTAACAAGGATTCTAGGACCATGGACAGGTATGGAAAGTGGATGTTTTCTTCAGCAACCTTTGCTATGCGTTCGCTGAATTACCTTTGTCACTTCACCAGGCTTCAACGAGATATTCTCAAGGAACTGGGTGAAGTAGTCCAGGATCCTTCTGCTGCTGGGGCTCAGGAAAAGATTGCCTCACAGCTTGCTATCCTGAATTCCATATCTAACTCCTCCTTGCGGCTCATATCTTATGCGGCCGATGGAGCGAGCAGGGCCGCAGGCACAGGAGTTGCTCTTAGACGCCAAGCCTGGATGCGGCTGTGTAATTTTGGACCCCTTTAAGGCGTCCTTCACTAATACCCGCTTTGATGGTTCGGCTTTGTTCGGACCTCAAGTGAAGGATACCTTGACCAGGTGTGAGCAGGACGGTAAAACTCTTTCTGCCGTTGGAGTCCAATTTTCCGCTCCTTCTAGACCATATCCCAAGGGTCAGAAAGGGGAAGATGTGGTTCTGTAAAGCCCAAGGAGCTACACCGACACACGTGGTCAGTTTACCCCAGAGGCAGAGGGGTAACAATAATAGACGCCGCCTAGAGGCAGGGGGTCCTCAGAACCAGGGCAACAGGGAGTCTCTTCCTGAGAAGCCTTTTCAGCATCCCTGAGGTGTTGCCCGACTGTCCACCCTTGGAGGCAGTCGGGGAAGGATTTCACTGTACCCAGTAGCCTGGCAATCCCTATCCCAAGAGAAGTGGGTACAGTCGATTATATCCGAGGGTTACAAGATCCCCTTCGAAGGTTTCCAGACCTCCACAATCCCTTCCAGACATCTCACCCGGTCAAAGGGATTTGGCAAAACAGGTGGTTTCAAAACTCCTAGTAAAAAGAGCCGTCCAGACAGTACCGGCAGACCAAGTAGGATCCGGCGTCTACTCAAGATTCTTTTTGGTACCCAAAAGGACGGGAGATTGGAGACCAATATTAGACCTGAGCAATCTGAACAGATTTGTCAAAAAGGCAAGATTCCGGATGGTCACGCTTCAGTCCATTCTGCCTTTTCTGGGCAAGGACAACTGGATGTGCTCTATAGACCTTCAGGATGCGTACTATCACATAAAGATTCACAGGCACTCCAGGAGGTTTCTCCGCTTTCGGCTAGGGACCAGTCATTACCAATTCAGAGCCCTGCCCTTTGGCCTCACTTCAGCCCCCAGAGTGTTTACCAAATGCATGGCAGTGGTCACAGCTCACCTGAAACGTCTAGGATTCCAGGTGTTTCCTTATTTGGACGACTGGCTCCTCTCCGCCACCACCAAGTGTCAGCTTCTTCAGTCCAGAGACTACACCCTTCAGCTTTGCAAGAATCTGGGAATTTCAGTAAATTTCGAAAATCTTCTCTGCTGCCTTGCCAATCTATCACCTTTATAGGCGCAGAGTTAAATATCACAAAATGTTAGCCAGACTAACAGATCAAAGAATTCTGAACATCCAAAAATTTGTTCGCTTCTGTTACAAAGCAACAAGATCAAAGCCAGGTTTGTCCTGAAAGTTCTAGGCCTAATGGCTGTGGCCATTGTTCTTTACCACTGGCTCGCTTTCACATGCGTCTCCTGCAGTGGATGCTATTCACGCAGTGGTCGATCACAATCTTCCGATGAGACACGAAATCTTAGTAACACAGTCGTGCAGGGCTCATCTGGGCTGGTGGATATCTTCCCTCTTCTTTATCAGGGCCGACCCTTTGTTCCCCTCCTCCAGTTGCCACAGTCACCACGGATGCCTCTCTGATCGGGTGGGGGCATTATCAGGGCAGGATGGTCCACGGACGCGGCAACCCATAGAATACCATCTGCACATAAATATCCTGGAGATGAGAGCAGTGCTTTTAACGCTGCAAGCCCTCGACGACTTTCTTCCCACGGGACTATTGCAGTACAGACGGACAACATGTCCGTGGTCTGGTACATCAACAAACAGGGCGGAACCAGGTCCTATCCCTTATGTCGAGAAGCTCTCCGACTTTGGCAATGGGCGATCTCTTCTCAGCGGTTTCTGGTAGCAACGCACATCCCGCAGGTCCAACCTATTGGCGGACAGGCTAAGCAGATCTATTCTGATGCCTCACGAGTGGTCTCTCAATCAATCTGTAGTGGATCAGATTTTTCTGAAGTGGGGCACTCCTTGTTGCGATCTTTTCGCTACCCCTCAAAACAACAAGTGCCCAGACTATTTCACTCTATTTCCCCTTCCAGGCCAACCCCTGAGAGACTCTCTAACCCAGGATTGGCCTCGGGGACTTCTTTATGCTTTTCCTCCCTTTCCATTGATTCCACAAGTCATTCAGAAAGCCACCGTTTTAAGAGCCAAATTGATCCTCATTGCTCCTTTTTGGCCTCGACAGATTTGGTTTCCGTCTCTGCATCGTGACCTTCTGATGCAGCCCTGGCATCTGGACCCAGTTCCGGATCTTTTGATCCACCAGTCGGGTCAGCAGCACCGGGCCATTCATTCTCTCAACCTCACTGCTTGGTTGCTCCACTTCCTTCCCTAGCCAGGCTACCAATGATTTCTGACTCCGTCAGAGACATTTTAGTGTCTTCTTTGAAGTCGTCCACTAGGACTATTTATGCTAGCAAGTGGCGACGGTTTTCGATGTGGGCAAACTCCAGAAATATTGATCCTTTTACTGCTCCCGTACATTCTGTTTTAGATTTCCTAGCGGAGGTTTTTCATTCGGGATCCTCGTCATCTACAGTCAAAGTACAACTGGCTGCCATTTCCAAGTATCATGTTGGCTTGCATGACAATAACATCATGTCTCATAGATTATGCAAGGCCTTTTTGAGAGGAGTTGTTCTCCTAAAACCACCTATAAAGCATCCTCCTCCGCAATGGGATCTAAACTTAATGTTAGCATCCTTGATACTACCTCCTTTTGAACCGTTTGCTTCATGTTCTTTGAAATTATTGACGTGGAAAACTATATTTTTACTGGCTGTCACATCTGCAAGAAGGGTTTCCGAGATTCAGGCTCTCTGTATTCGGTCACCTTATTTGGTTTTTCATAAGGACAGGGTATCGTTAAGAACTAACCCTTCCTTTCTCCCCAAGGTTGTATCTCAAGCCAATATTAACCAATCTATAGATTTACCAGTCTTTTTCCCCAACTATTCTGACAGAGCTGAACAGAAATTGCATTTTTTGGATGTCCATCGTCAGCTCAGGTACTACTTGCATAGGACTAAACAAATTAGAAAATTGGACCAATTGTTTGTCTCTTATGCAGAAAACAGGTTAGGTCTTCCAGTTTCTAAAGTGACCTTATCCAGATGGTTGACTTCCACCATTTCCTATGTGTACTCTCTCAGAGGCAAACAACTACCTTCTAAGCCAAAAGCACACTCGACCAGGAGTCTATCCACTTCTGCAGCTTTTCAGGATAGACTTCCCATTGATACCATTTGTGCAGCAGCTACTTGGGCCACGCCTCATACCTTTGTTTCTCATTACAAGTTGGATTTGGCCTCCAGAGATAGGGCCAGTTTTGGTTCCACAGTTCTCAAGAGTCTGTTCCATTGAGCCACCCGGGATACAGGTGCTAGGACGCTGTCCCATCCAGCAAGAATGAAGGCGAGATTGACAACTTAACATTTAGAAGTTATGTACCTACCATAACGTTCCATGTTAGTTGTCTTCTCGCCTTCTTTCTTGCGTCCCTCCCTCCTTCCCCTGGCCTGGACAGATCTTGAAGAGTTCCTATTAGTTTGTTTCCTCTGGATCTTTGTTATGAGGACTTCTTTTAGGAAACTTTGTTCCTAATTTGGTTAGGATAACCTTTAGCAGGGTAAGTTAGCTGCCAAACGAGATCTGAGGTAGTTCCGCCTTGCATCATGGGATATAGGGTTGCCTCGAGCTGGTAAAAGGAGTTCTCGAGCTAAAGCAGGAAGTGGAGCCGAGGATCGGCTCCGAACCCATCCAGCAAGAAAGAAGGCGAGAGAAGACAACTAACATGGAACGTTATGGTAGGTACATAACTTCTAATTTTTATTCATTGCTACTTCGGGGATTTTGGTGAGAGAACCACTTAGCAGAGACGCTGACTACTTTTTTACTTTACCTTATGTATATCTCTTAGCTTCCCTCTGAACAGACAGCTTCCTCCGTTCTGTTCCTGAGTCCCAAGTCATTTTGGCTTAGAAAGTGGATGCCCTATCTTTTCCTTGGAACAGGATGTTGCTGTACGTCTTTCTTCCCCTTCCTGTGCTACCGAGAGTCTTGCACAAAATCAAGCGGGACTCTTCCCTAAATCTTGCTAGGAATTCCCTTTTGGCCCATACAGCATTGGTTTCCCCTCTTTCTCACTTGGCCAGTGGCAGTCACCACAAGTTACATCATCGGATGGATCTTCTCATACAGGATAAAGGGTCTTTTATCCATCCTCACTTGTCCACTCTTCAGCTGACACTGTAGGTGATAGGGTTTTTGATCCCTTTTAGGCGCTTCTTTTCTAAGGACTTACTTTGGGTCCTGCAGGAAGCCCATTACCAGGAAATCGTATTTGTCCAAATGGAAGAGATTTTCTGTTTGGTGCCTCTCTCGATATCAGGATCCTCTTATCTCTTATTTGTGTGATTTGCTTCATACTGAGTTGGCATTTTCTTCAGTTAAAGCTTACCTGTCAGCAGTTTCTGCTCATCTACCCTTGACGTCTTTTCTGGCCTCTAAATTTGAGGTCAAGCAATTTCTTAAAGATGACCTTCATATTGTGCTTCCCAGGAAGCCTATTCTGCCTTCCTGGGACCTCAGGTTTGTTCTTGAAAATTTGAGTTAGGCTCCTTTTGAACCTGCTGCTTCAGCGGCCTTGCAACATTGTACTTGGAAGACTGTTCTTTGGACTCTCACTTTAGCCAAGCGGGTGTCTAGACTTCAGGCTCTCATGGCTGTTCCTCCTTTCTTCGTTTTCCACAGAGACAGGGTGTCTCTTTTTACTAATCTTTGTCCCTTAGTCAGTCTATTCTTCCTTTTTTCCTCCTCCGCAGTCTACCAATGAGAAGGTTCTTCACACCTTGGATTTGCACAGACAGCTCAGCTATTTGGGAAAAACTAAAGGTATTCACAAGTCTGAGCAGCTTTTTGTTTCCTTTCGTCCTAGGTCTTTGGGTTTAGCTGTTTTTAAGCAGACCATCTCTTCTTGGTATTCTAAAGCCATTTCATTTTGTCATTTGCATGGTAAATGTCTTTTCCTCTTCAGTAATGCCTCATTGTACCAGAGCTGTTACTTCCTCTGGTGATTTTTTTCAAGGGGCTGTATACCGGTTCCATCCTTGAGGCTGCTACTTGGTCTTTTGTCCATACCTTCGTTAAGCATTATACGTTGGATGTTATTTCCAAGGTTAGAGCTGGCTTTTCCAGGGCTATCCTGCATGGATTTCTAGAGGAGTCTTCAGTACTAAAGTCCTCCCGTGTTTCCTCTTGAGCTTTTGTACTCTCTCTTCTGTTATGAATACTGCAACAGTGAATGTAAGGACATAGTACAGTTGTGTAAAATCTTACCATAACAGCAGATGTCTTTCTGTTCATTTTGGCAGTGTTCACTCCCTCCCTCCTGCCCCCTCTGCTTTAGCCTGTTCTTGCCCTCCTGGCTAAGGGATTCTTCTTTCTTTTCTCCTTCTGGATGCATGTGTTCTTCCCGGGCCTTTTAAAAGTTCTGAATGTGTACATTCATACATCACCTTTATGCCCCTATGCTTTGCGTGGAGACCATACATGTGAAGCATGGCGCCTGTAAGTACTAAAGGCTTGGTATACTCGGACATTGGGCTATCCTTGGTAGGAGATCCTTTGTGTTATGAATATTGCAGTAGTCAGGAGAAGAACATCTACTGTTATGGTAAGATTTTGCACAACTGTACCTTTTAGGGTTATCTGATTTAAGTGTTATTTAGAGCTACTCATTTAAGACTTAAAGGTATTACAGCAGAGGGTTATACATGAAAATGGAAAAGAATGATGAAATGAGGGTAGGCGTGGGTTTGACATCTAAAATTTTTGAATGCAAGCCTTTAAGGAAAATAACAGCTGCCATCCACAATATTATATTCATAAAGTAGCAGAAAATAT
The DNA here is from genome assembly GCF_019279795.1 of Protopterus annectens. Lineage (NCBI taxonomy): Eukaryota > Metazoa > Chordata > Ceratodontiformes > Protopteridae > Protopterus > Protopterus annectens. The sequence goes on from NC_056743.1 coordinate 747,652,643, forward strand.
TACAAGAACTGAGCCTGTGGGAGTAGAGAGAGAGAGAGAGTGGAGTTTTTTTACCTATAAATATGGCTGCAGGTTGGGTATAGAAAATGGGCAAGAGGGAACTAGAATCTGCTGGACAAATTTAAAGGAACCGTGGTTTTTGGAGCAAATAACGGGAGGAAAACGTATTAGACTGAAATGAGGCAAAGCTGAAGTCCGGACTACAGGTTAAAGACTGCTTTTCCTGTCAAAGAATGATAACAGTATAAGGAAAGAAAAAAATTATAGGGGAGTGCTGCATGAAAGGCCAGCTCTGAGATTTTGAGTCTAGAATGGAAGCTGCTATTAAATACAACTAGTAAAGTATATAAAGTATTGCATGATAGGTAGAAAAATCGGAGATGAGAAAACTTTGTAAAAAGAGAATTGAAAGGCAGTTTACAGACCAACTATGGGAAGAGATATGTTAAAGCTCCCAAGTCTGCAGCAAACTTCCAAAAGGTTTAAGGTTATTGTGTGAAAGTCTGCATATGTGTTGTTCTCCAAGTAAACTTTAGAGGAGTTTCCCATGGGTAGACAGCAAATGCTGAAGGTGAAATGAGGAAGAGAGGGCTAATTTGGAATGTGTTTTTTTGGACGGTAATGAGTAAGCAGATTTTAGAAATTCCCTACAGAGTACTTTGACAGTGTTGGGGAAATGCATGTTTTAAATAAGGGAATTACTCTCTTGAGTTGTGGAATATATGATCTGAATTGCTTAGACATAGTAAGACCTTACTAAGTTTAATGTTATTAGCTGCCAAAAAGGCATTTACTAGAAAATGGAAATCAAAATACATTCCCAGTATAAATTAAGTTTTGGATTTTAAGGAAGAAAAACTTGTAGCATAGTTTTAGGAGCAGCTTTTATAGAAATAAATGGAATTTGTGTGGAATAATTAGGAGGAAGAGTGAGGTTTAAAGGAAGGCAGGAACTGATTAACCCATGTAATGTTGGCGTGAATAAAATTTGTTAAAAAGAAACTATGCATACAGCATAATCGTAACGGTAACTGTTGCTTTGGATAGTTTTGTTTTCAGTTATTGTGCAAGTCAATGTACAGCTTAAATGCAGTGGTTTAACAAAGATGTACAAAAATTTTACTGTGCTCAGAATTAAATATTATCAGTAGCTGAAGTTAGACAAACTCCTAAATGCTTGAATAAGCTGTTTTCTGACGTAACACTAAATAGCTGTTGCTACAGAATAGTTTTTACTGTCAGGATAATGTTATACTCTTGTATTTGTGCCTAGAGCACACTTTGCTGGTTTACTAGTTGTAGGAAGGCTTTCAAACATTTCAGTAGACAAGATTTTCATCATTCTAATTACTCAAGTTTTCTTTGTGAATGTGCATGTTTATTTATGCTTTACATGTTTGTTTAAATTAAATTCAAAATGCACTCTCCATTTTTAATTATAAAATTATAGTCACTTTTTCCAGTACTGTTTATAGTCTCCAAGTCATTTGCAGTGCATCATCCTTAAGTTCTTTTAAATGTGTTGTCCCTGTTTTGCTGTTTTAGGTGTTGAAGGTAGCTGTGTTGGCTGAGAAGTATGCAGTGGACTATAGCTGGTATGTGGACACTATACTGAATCTGATTCGGATTGCTGGTGATTATGTCAGTGAAGAAGTCTGGTACAGAGTTATTCAGATTGTTATTAATCGGGATGATGTCCAGGGTTATGCTGCAAAGACTGTGTTTGAGGTAATGAAGCCTTTCAAAGTTGTTAAGGCATTATTGCAAAGTCTTGGCTGCAAAACTGCATAATTATACTGCTTTGTTCTTATTATGGAAGCAAAGATAGCAATTGTAAATATTCTTCAAATTTTCTTTGTACTACTGACACGTGTGTGTGTGTGTGTCTTTCTTGTGCAGGCACTCCAGGCTCCTGCCTGCCATGAGAACATGGTGAAAGTTGGTGGTTACATCCTTGGAGAATTTGGGAATCTCATTGCTGGAGACCCACGGTCCAGGTGAGTTTTTTTTTTAATTAATATGTGCTGTTCTCAACTTCCATATCAGCACTTAAGGATGCTGTGTCACACTGAAGAAACACTGCATTTGGAAGTGGCTTATTGTTTTAAAAAAATTCAGTTAAAATTGAAAGAAAGACCCTGCTAAGCTATGCCAAACCTTAAACCTTCTTTACTGAAGGCCCATGGGATGTATGCAAATGACCCTTTAAGGATATACCAGAGTTTCATCTACATGGCTTCCGAATGCTGTTGACTTTACTTTTTAAATTTGTATGTACATTCAGGCCAGTAAAACCAAACCCCACTAGCTGCAGGCATGCATATTTCAGACTTTTTTTGACTTCCTCAGTGCAGTATAAGTTCATTATTCAAACTACTGAAGTACTTTACACCACTCAACAAAGTTTTCAGGGAGTAATTCTTGACCAGTATCTTTCTTTCAGCAAATATGCTGAGTTGCAGATAGACTAAGTCATGACACAGCTAACAGTATCTTGCAGAATGTCTCACCTGCACTTACTAAGCACAGGACCAAGGAATGCTATATACAAAAATGTCCTTCCTAAATCAAAGTTTTTCCTCTCATTTGTCTTCCTTCCCTCCATACATAACTCTTGATGTGAAAGATAACAGAAGTGTGGTGAAACTTCTGAGATGGTATTACATAGATAAAAGATCAAAAAGTGGTTCATCTTTCTGAAGAATTAGCTTAAATGGCAAAGTAGTTATAAGACAGCCAGATAAGAACGACTGAGTAGAGAGAGAGAGGAGAAAGGGGTATGTATGATAGGGAAACATAATTTTATGATAAGAAGCGTTCAGCCTGGGTTGAAGCAAGAGTACAGCCAGGCATTAAAAGGGAAGTCTCTTAGACTGTGTTTAAAAGCATGAAAGTTGGTTAGTTCTGATGGCTAAAGATACAGATTTCCTTGATGATCTTCATGTTTCATTGTTGCAGTCATCACATTTGGGTTATCCCTGCCAGGGTAGCCCTCGGCCTGCCCGAATGCCAGAGACTTAGTATTTCTGCATCGGTTGCTGTTACTTGAGGACTGACGTCAGGTGATCAGTGGTATAAAGTAAGGCAGCCGACGCCATTACATCAGTCTTTCTTGCCATGGAGCCCGAAGCAGAAGCAGATGACCTTCAAGGATGCATCTGCAGTCATCACATATGGGTTGTCCTGCCTCAGGCAGCCCTTCGGTCGGCCGGATTCCAAAGTCTGGGTCCGGCGTTGGCTGATGTCGCTCCTTCCCTGACGTCAGAGTGCCTGGGGTATAAAAGTGTTAGCCGACGCCATCTTCCTCAGTCTTTCTTGCCGCGTGGTGCCCGAAGCAGAAGCAGTTCGCAAGTGCCGGTCGGCCAGCTCCTGTAATTCAGCTATCTGAAGACTTCAAAAGCTAAGTACCCCGTTGGGGACTCTTTCTTGCCTCAGCCGATGTCATATAGTTAATAATTGTTTAACTTGTGGGAAACAAATACCTCATAAGGATTTCCACTCTTACTGTCTTCCCTGCTTAGGCCCAGACCACGACGTCTCGGCCTGTTCAGCCTGCGCTTCCTTCAACCGACGCACTCTTAGACGTCGGTCGGAGTTCGCAGAGGAGTTTTTTGGGGCTAGTTTTTCATATAAAATGCCGTCGGAAACCCCGACTTCACATTTAACTAAGAAGCAGAAAGACAAGGACCGACACGCAGACCGCGGTTTCGGCTGAAACCGCGGCTAGGCCTACCGCGAGTGTCTCTGTCTCGGCTGATACCGAGTCCTTGGAACTTCCGAACCCTGAAACAGTACAAGCGACAGCCTCGGTCCAGGAGGCTCCTACCGAGTCGGTTACAGAATTGCCTTCAGAACCTGGTGTATTGGAATCTTCCGACACCATACCTTTAGACAAAGCTACACCAGCACGTGGTGCAGCCAGGCCTCCTGCATCCATGTCCATTAAGGCCTTCACCAGGGCTAAAGCTGCTAAACACACTAAAGCCATGCCTCCCAGGGTTACTCCTCAGGGTCCCTCTTCTAGTTCACAGATTCTAACCTTAGCAGGAGGACATTATCTCTTTAATCAGGGGCTCTCAGCCCCATCCGGACAGGGGCTCCAACCTTCTCTAGACAAAAGGCCCAGGGTAGATCCCCCAATCCCATTTCCTCAGAGGAGGCCTCTGATGGCTCAGATCACTCGGACTACCAGGAGGAGGCTTATTCGGCCTACGAGGATTCGGATGCAGAGGAATCTATCCCCTCAGCCTCCCCTCCTGAGGAGCTCTCCTTTGGGGAAACCCTTCACTCTATGAGAGAGCATTTCAAATGGCAGGGCCAGGAGTATTCTGATTCCAGGAAAAGACTAAGAACTTTTCTTCATTTACCTCAGCATAGACCTTTGGCTATTCCTCCTGTTTTAAATGTCATTGATGATGTGTATTCTGACTCTAGTATGACCCCTGACACTCTGCCTCCGGCCCCTGTTAAGCCCGATAGGTATTACAGGGTCCCGGACACACATAATTTTCTTTACAAGGCCCACTCTGCTGATCCTGAAACTATTTCACAGGGCCCTAAAGGGGTTGCAGCTGTTACTACTAAGAACCCACTCCCCTCTGCAAAGGAGTCCAGGGCATTAGAGAGATGGGGTAAAAAAGTGTATACTTCTGCCAGTCTTGCTATGAGGGCATTAAATTGTCAATTTCATATGATACAGTACCAAGCGTATTTGTTAGAAGAAATGCATAAAAAACTGTCTTCTACTGAACCCCTTGACCGTAAATCCCTTCAGGATCTGGTACATAACTTCCAGCAGGTTAGCAACCATTTCTTGCAGTGTGGTTATGATGCATTGGAAACTTCATGTAGGTCAGCAATGACAGGTGTTGTCATACGTAGGCATGCTTGGCTGAAGGAACAATCTCTGCCAGACCATGTTAAAGCTAAGCTTTTGGATGCTCCGCTAGAAAAGCAAAAGTTATTTGGTTCCACTGCTCAAGAAGTCCTAAAGAAATTTGAGGAAAAGGCAAAATCTGTACAAACAGTTAAGGATTTTCTTCAAGTCCAACCGCCAAGATTCAGCAGAAATTGGCCTTCCAAGAATTGGTCCTTTCCTGACACAGAAAGATTTCAAAGGGGCAGGAACAGGCATGCCAGAGGTAGAGGGCAAGCTAGAGGCTCCTACAGAGGCCGTCAATGGCAACCTCCAATCCAGACAGGCAGTTCAGGACCTGCAACTGCTGCACAAGGACAAACTCAATGACTTTGCTTTGACTCCGCCAACCAGGGCTCAATTAGAAGCACCTTTGGGCGGAAAGCTTTCTTTATTCTCAAAAAATTGGCACAGCATTACAAGAGACAAATGGACACTCAAAATAATAGACAATGGATACAGGTTCCATTTCCACACATTGCCAAAAAGAAAAGGCATGCCAGGTCTGCCACCAAATCAAAGGGCAGAGGCTTTGAAACAAATTTCAAACTTACTACAAATGAAAGCCATAGAAAAAGTTCCTATTTCAGAACAAGGCCAAGGATTTTACTCCAGGCTATTCCTTGTTCCAAGAAAAGAGCATCAATGGAGACCAATTCTCGACTTGTCCGCACTGAATACTTATCTCATTGTGCCAAAATTCAAAATTCTGACTCTACAGCAACTCCTTCCCATGCTGGGCAAGGGGTCTTGACTGGTGACTCTAGACCTCAAGGAGGCATACCTGCATGTCCCTATCAGACAAAGTTGCAGAAGACACCTCAGATTTCTTGCAGGGTCAGAGCATTATCAATTCTCAGCATTGCCCTTTGGCTTATCTACTGCGCCCAGAGTATTCATGAAATGCCTGGCATCAGTATTAGCACACTGCAGACTTCAGGGGATTCAAATATACCCATATCTGGACGACTGCCTTATACAAGCGGACAGTCAACAAACTTTGATAAAGGACTTAAATTATGCCATAAATCTTCTACAGGCCTACAGTCAACATGCACAAATCAAGACTTGTTCCATCCCAAAGAATAACCTTTCTGGGTGCGGATCTAGATACAACCATCCAAATGGCTTATCTCACAGAAGAAAAACAAAGACAGCTACCGGATTACTTCAAGAATCTGACAAGACAAACTCAGCTGACTGCAAGGAAAATCCTGCAGGCCCTGGGTTACATGGCATCCTGTATTCTTTTGATTCCACAAGCAAGGCTACATATGAGAAAGCTTCAGTGGTACCTAAGGAGTTTATGGACTCAGCACAGTCACAGTTTAGAAACTTTAATCCCACTCATTCCATGCCTTCACAAGGAATTTCTGTGGTGGGCTCAGGCCAGCCAGTCCAACAGGGGGTTGCCCTTCACAAAGCCAAAAACCTCCCAAGCTATTACAACGGACGCTTCAGACCTAGGTTGGGGAGCACACATGGAGGGCAGAGGTATCAAAGGACAGTGGTCACGAAAGGAGCTACGCATGCACATAAATCAAAAAGAAATGCTAGCAGTGATACATGCAATCGAGGCCTTCAAACTCTTTCTGCATCAAGGCCACCTACTAATAAGGACAGACAACACCACCGTTATGTGGTACATAAACAAGCAAGGAGGTACCCATTCCTACCCTCTTTGCAGACTGGCAATGAATCTATGGGATCTTTCCTTGAAACTCAATATACAGCTACAAGCTCAGTTTGTGCCAGGGAAAGACAATACACTGGCGGACAGCTTAAGCAGAAATATGGATGCGCACAAATGGATGCTGCACCCAGACATCTTCCAACAGGTAACACAATCTTGGGGGAGCCCGGACATAGATCTATTTGCATCCCCCCACAATCATCAACTGAAGAAATTCTGCTCAAGGACATACCACCCACAAGCATGGAAAGTGGACGCCCTCTCTTTCAGCTGGAGAAATCTAACAGTGTATGCATTTCCTCCTATCCCATTAATGACCAAGGTGTCACTGAAGATCAGGACAGAGCAGCCAAAAGTGATTCTGATAGCTCCGGACTGGCCAAGACAGCACTGGTACCCACTGCTAAGGAGCATGTCACGTACGAAACCATGGCCTCTGCCTCTATGGCCACTTCTACTGACACAGCACAGATACAAAACTCTACATTCCAACCTGAAAACATTGCAACTAACAGCGTGGAGAATACCTTGACTCCTCCTCAGGAAAAGCTATCCCAGAGAGTGAAGGATATTATTATGGAAGCTCGCCGCCCTACCACAAGAAAGGCATATTCAGCAAAATGGAAACGATTTCTCATCTGGAACACCACAAAGGGCCTAGATGCGACAGTGATGAACATGGCACATATCCTGGAATATTTGGCAGAAATGTTCCACAATGGTCTGTCTTACTCTTCTATTAAAATTCATGCTTCAGCAATTTCAGCAGAGTACAGTACTGATCCACCTGTCTTTTCTCATCCTCTCCTAAGACAGTTTCTAAGAGGGATCAAAAACATCAAACCTCCTCGGAAACCACCTCTACCTGCTTGGGACCTTAACTTCGTGGTGGAAAAACTAACACTGCCTCCATATGAACCAGCAACATCTGCAGATCTACAGTACCTTTCATGGAAGACTGCCTTCCTTCTGGCAATAACCTCTGCAAGAAGGGTTTCGGAGTTGCAGGCCCTGATGGCAGTGCAGCCATTCATTATTTTTCACCAGGACAGAGTTTCATTGAGAACTAATCCCACATTTATGCCAAAGGTGTGGTATCCAGGGTTTCATTGAATCAAGCCATTCACTTGCCTACCTTCCCAAATCCACAAAACAAAGGGGAGAAACTGCTGCACACCCTGGACATTCACAGACAGTTGCGCTACTACTTGGACAGAACTAAAGGTTTCAGAAAAGCTGACCAGCTGTTGGTAGCATATGCTGCTGGTACTCAAGGAAAAGCAATTTCCAAACAGACTATTTCAAAATGGATAGGAAATTGCATTCGCTTTTGTTACTACTTTCATGGCAAGACTGTACCAGCTAACATTAGACCTCATTCTACGAGAGCCACAGCCACCTCCACAGCCTTCTTAAGAGGGGTGGCTACCAAGGACATTTTAGAAGCTGCCACATGGAGCTCCATGCATACATTTGCCAAGCATTACAATTTACCTTTATATTCCAGATCCAGAGCAGGCTTTGCTACGGCTGTCCTGCAGGGTATCTTAGCTACACCATCCTTTTCTTAGTTCCTCCACCCCCAGATTGGCTATGGTATTCTACCCATATGTGATGACTGCAGATGCATCCTTGAAGGACATGGTACAGTTTTGTACCTACCATAAATGTAGATGTCCGATAGGTATGCATCTGCAGTCAGGTTTACCCTCCATCCTTCCCATCTGTGGTATTGCTAGGGTGCTTACCCCTCTATTAGCTAGCTGGGGGGATCTATTATGGTGCATTTGTTTTTATATATATATATATTTTTGCAAATGTTTGGATTTTTATTGCATTTCTCCAAATTTAGCCTTCCTAGAGGGCACCTGGCATCTGGGGCAAGAAAAACTGAGGAAGATGGCGTCGGCTGACGCTTTTATACCCCAGGCGCTCTGACGTCGGGGAAGGGGCGACATCAGCCGACGCCGGACCCAGACTTTGGAATCCGGCCGACCGAAGGGCTGCCTGAGGCAGGACAACCCATATGTGATGACTGCAGATGCATACCTATCGGACATCTACATTTATGGTAGGTACAAAACTGTACTTTCACATGAGTACTGGTCAGCCGCTGCCTGGGTTTTCATTTCTGAATTGAAGTTGAAGTCTTTTAAAGCTAAGTACCCCATTGGGGATCCTTTTTTCTTGCACTAACCAATGTCAGAAAATGTAAATTTTTTCGCCTGTGGAAAGCAGATACCACACCGAGACTTCCACTCTTACTGCATCACTTGTTTAGGCCCAGACCACAACGTCCCCCATTGTCGCTTCTGTGCTTTAACACCAGAACTATCCGTTGTCAGGCCATTATTCTAGCCAGATATTTTCGTTTACAGTCCTCTAATTCCGATATGGCTTTGGTAAGCCATCTGACAGCAGATCTTCCGAAAAAAACATTAAGATAAAGACAGAGACAGACCGCACAGGTCTAAACCTACCAACGACACTTCCGTTAAGCTAGTCGGCAGTCCTCCAGTACTTAGTGAGGTGCTTTCGCAGCCCCTGATGCCTACTTCATTTGATTCGCAGGCTGCTACCGAAACCTTTTCGGAGTCCGGTATGCTGCAAAACTCTTCTTCGTCTAAGGATCCTGTGCTCGAATCTACCTAGGATGGGTCTGGAGCTGCTGAGCAGGCACCGTCTTCCGAGGAAGTCCTTCGCACCTCTGAATCTCGACACAAACCGACGTAGTCTTTCGTGACTACCGTTCTTTCAAAAGCAGATGAGTTCCTTAGGCCCAGAGTTCGAACCACACCCAAGAAACCAACGACCCACTCTCAGGCGCCTGCTACCTTGCCTCAGTCTCAAATGCTTAAAATGGCGGAAGGACCATATCATGCTGATCAGGGGAAACCAAGCTACCCCCTCAGAAAGGAAAAGAGATCTGTCCCCAGTAGTTTTGTCTGAACAAGAGTCAGATTAATCTGATGCATCTGACTATGAAGACACGCAACCCCTCTCCACTTATGAGGATTTAGATGCAGAGGAATCCATTCCTTCAGCCTCTCCCCCAGAGGATTTTTCCTTTGGGGAAACACTGCATACTTTAAGAGATCATTTCCAATGGGAGAGTCAGGACTACCCTTAGTCTAAAAAGAGACTCTGGGAGTTTCTAGATATTCCGCAACACAGACCCTTGGCCATCCCCCCAGTCTTGGAAGTGGTGGATGATGTTTTCCTTTAAGCCAGCTTGACTCCTAATGTCCTACCCCCTGCTCCCAGAAAACCAGACAGGTACTACAGAGTACCTGACTCACACAAATATCTTTTTAAAAATCCAACAGCTGACCCAGAGTTCATTTCTCAAGGGCCAAAAGGGATTAAAGCTTGCTCTGCTAAGAATCCCACCCCCTCAGACAGGGATTCACGAGCTTTGGACAGATGGGGTAAAAAAATATACACCTTAGCTACTCTTGCTATCAGGGCACTAAGTTGTCAGTTCCATATGCTTAAATATCAGCAACATACCTTGGAACTCCTTAAACAAAAAATGTCTTCCTTTCCTGCTTGGGCAGAATCTAAAGATTTACAAGACTTGATGCATTCTGCAAGTCAAGTAACTAAACACACTTTGCACTGTGGTTTTGACACCCTAGAAGCTTCATGCAGGGCAGCAGTCACTGGATCTGTCATTAGAAGACCTGCATGGCTTAAGGAACAACCCCTGCCAGACCATGTCAAATCTAAATTGTTTGATGCCCCCTTGCACAAATAACTTATTTGGCACTAAGGCAGAAGAGGTCTTAAAAAAGATGGGAGAAAAAGCAAAATCTATGCAAACAGTTAAAGATTTCTTACAGGTCCAGCCCCCTAGGTTCAGCAGGCATTTTCCCCCAAGCACTGGTCCTTTCCTGCTCAGGATAAACAGTCTCAGCATAAGCCCCATGGAAACAAACCCCCCAGACAGCAGCTCCGGGGAATGCAGAGATGTAAGTAGTGGACTACCTCCACTTCAAAACCAGAGAGTTCTAAGCCACCCCGTTATGGTAAGAACTCGCAATGACTCACCTCCTCCCGACCTCCCTTCTGCCCAGCTTCAGTTACCCCTAGGAGGAAAACTCTCATTTCACTCAAGCACCTGGGCCACCATTACCAAGGACCAATGGGTTCTGTACATTGTGTCTCAGGGATACAAATTCTCCTTCCACACCCTTCCAATCTCAAAAGGGTTCACAGATCTACCACCAAATCAGTGGGCAGAGGCTCAAAAGCAAATCCTTTCCCTGCTGTCTTTGAGAGCAGTAGAGCAGCACATTCCTGCAGAACAGATAGGCCAAGGCTTCTACTCCAGACTTTTTCTGGTGCCCAGAAAAGAGGGCACCTGGTGCCGCATCCTCGATCTATCCATTCTAAACACCTTCCTGGTGATCCCAAAATTCAAAATGCTCACCCTTCAGCAGCTGCTACCCATGCTCTCCAAGGATGCTTGGCTAGCCACCTTGGATCTAAGAGGCCTGCCTCCACATTCCTGTCAGGGAATCGTGCAGAAAATATCTCTGTTTTAGGGCAGGATCTCAGCACTTTCAGTTCTCTGTGCTTACCTTTGACTTATCTACTGCTCCCGAGTTTTCACAAAATGCCTGGCCATTTATTGCCTTTTGCAGACAAAGAAATATTCAAATTTACCCCTACTTAGACTACTGTCTTATTCAGGCAGACAGCCAGGAAAAGCTCCTCAAGCACCTGGCCTTTGTAAAGAGCCTACTAACCTCCCTAGGGTACACAGTCAACGAAAAGAAATCAAAACAGATGCCCACCCAAAGGATAATCTTCCTGGGAGCAAGTCTGGGCACAGCATTCCAGATGGCATACCTTACACCAGAGAAACACATTTTCCTGTCAGCCTACTTCTCTCAGCTGGCCACCAGACCCCAGCTTTCTGCAAGGAAAATCCTGCAAGCTCTGGGGCTCATGGCATCTTGCATACTCATTCCATATGCCATACTGCATATGAGGAAACTTTAATGTTACCTAAAGAGCCTTTGGTGTCAGCACTCTCAAGACCTGGAAACTGTTCTACTATAATTCCTTGCCTCAGAAAGGAATTTCTGTGGTGGGCAACAGCATGCTCCCACAACAAGGGACTGCCCTTCTCCCCACCCACCGCCCAGACCCTCACCACAGACCCATCAGACTACGCTTGGGGTGCACACGTGGACAGCAAGTGCATACAGGGCTCATGCAGACCACAGCAAATCCCCCCTGCACATCAGTCAAAAAGAGGTGATGGCTATGCAGCACGCCTTGAAAGCTTTCAAGTCCCTTCTCTCTCTCCACAGGTTCTCCTGATCAAAACTGACAACACCACTGTGATGTGGTACATCAACAAACAGGAAGGGACTCACTCCTACCCTCTCTGCAAGCTGGCCATGATCCTTTGGCTCAAAGCCTCTTCCATGTATCTACATCTGTTAGCATAATACCTACCAGGCTCTCTCAACTCCCCGGCAGACCAATTCAACAGAAACCTTCTGGACCCACATGAGTGGCAGCTAAATAGAAGTACCTTCATCCTAATAACTCAGAAATGGGGAACCCCGAAGGTCGACCTCTTTGCCTCCCACACCAACCATCAGCTCAACAAATTCTGCACCAGGGAGCATCAATGCATGGCTTGGAAGGTGGATGCCCTGTCCTTCCCCTGGGTCAACCTCTCTGTCTATGCCTTTCCTCCCCTACCTCTCATCCCCAGGGTACTACTCAAAATAGGGGAGGAAAAATCAAGGACCATTTTTATAGCTCCAGACTGCCCTGACAGCACTGGTACCCCTTGCTGCATGGTCTGTCCCCACTGCCTACATGGCATCTTCCTCAGATTCCAAACCTCCTAAGCCAGAGAGAAGGGGAATTCATGCATCCCCAATTGCAGACACTCAATTTGGCACCTTGGCTTATTCTCTAACCACGAACCAATCTGCCATCCTCAGTAAACAGGTTCTGGATCTTATCCGTGAGGCCAGACACCCTAACACCAGAAAGTCTTATGCAGATAAATGGAAAAGGTTCTGCACCTGGATCCAGGCTAAGGGGGCCAATACGGCACAGGCCTCAATCCCTCTCATCCTCGATTACTTAGCTGACCTACTACACTCTCTCTCTCCTCTATAATAATTCATGCCTCTGCTATTTCTGCTCATTTTCCCACTGAGCAGCCCTTTTTTCACACCCTTTGATCAAACAGTTCCTCAGAGGAACTAGCAACTTATGAGGCCCCCCAGAAGGGCACCAACACCAGCTTGGGACCTTAACTTTGTCTTGGAAAAGCTCACCCTGCCTCCTTTCGAACTAGCTCTAGCTTCTTCTGCAGAGCTAAAATTTCTCTCCTGGAAGACAGCCTTCCTTCTGGCCATGACTTCAGCCAGGAGAGTCTCTAAGCTGAAAGCACTCATGGCTGTGGAACCCTTCATCTTCCATGCAGACCGGGTATCCCTCAGAACTAACCCATCCTTCATGCCCAAGGTAGTGTCCAGTGTGGCTGTCAACCAGTCCATTTGCCCACCATTCTTTCCTAATCCCCAGAACAAGGGAGAAAGGATTCTTCACTCTCTAGATGTACGCAGACAGCTCAGATACTATTTGGACAGGACTAAATCCTCCAGAAAATTTGATCAATTGCTGGTTAGCTTTGCTACAGGGCAGAAGGCAAAGCCATCTTCATGCAAAGCATTTCCAAATGGATAGCACACTGCATCCATTTCTGCTACAAACAGCATGGTAAGCCTCCCCCCAAGGGGGTCAGGATGCACTCCACCAGAGCAGCCTCCACCTCTGCAGCTTTCCTCAGAGGAGTCCCCACTAAGGACTTCCTGGAGGCTGCCACCTGGACATCTGTTCGCACTTACCAAGCATTACCACCTGTCTCTTCTCCAAATCCAGGGCAGGGTTTGCCTCTGCAGTATTGCAGGGCATCTTGGCCAGACCCCAGCTTCCTTGACTGCCTGCACCCATTCCTGCAGCTTTGGGAAAATACCCAAATGCGATGACAGCAACAGTGAAACAAGAAAAGCATAGTACAGTTGTGTACACTTACCGTAAATGTAGACGTTCAAGTGTATTCACTGTTGGAGTCCTGGTTTCCCTCCTCCCATCCCTTTTTTTTCTCCTTCCCCTTTTATTAACATTCTTCCTTGTTCTTCTTTCCTTACAAGGGACATATTGGTATTTATTTTCCACTGGTGGGGTTCTTTCACCAGAACCTGGCCTCCTACTTTGGGGGCTCCTGACAGGTTAGGGCAAGAAAAAACTGATGTAATGGCTTCAGCTGCCTTACGTTATACCAGTGACGACCTGATGTCAGTCCTCAAGTGACAGCAACCGACGCAGAAATACTAAGTCTCTGGTATTCAGGCCGGCCGAGGGCTACCTTGGCAGGGATAACCCAAATGTGATGACTGCAGCAGTAAATACACTCAAAAATCTACAATTATGGTAAGTGTACACAACTGTACATTTTGGCTATGGAGCAGAAGTGAAGGCTTTGTTCTGTACTTTTATTAGGTCTATGAATGTTTGGATGTTCTCTTTGGAGAAGAGATTTCAAGGCAGGACAGGTTTATGGCTTATGCACAATTTTGTGTATTGTAAGTAGTTGTACATAGGTTAGATGATTAGGAAGTTCAAGACACTTCAGAGTTTATGATAAGCCGAGATTTATGAGGTTGGAGCATCTGTTGCGAATTTAGTAGTTTTGTTATAGGATATTTCAGTTTTTGTCTTTAGGAAAGTTTGTAAGTTGGTGAGAATTGGATCTCCAAAAAGCAGAGAGGGTAGAGTGCCAGCAAGGGTAGCTTCATTAGCTGTGTTTAGGAAGTTTTTTGCCTATAAAACATTCCTAGTTTTTGGTGTGTGTTTTGATAATATTGTAAATGCAAAACTCTAATTTGAGTTCATCTGTTGTTATGCCTAGTAATTTTGTATGGGAGACCATTTCCGTTTGTGTTAAGAGAAAATATTCTAAATTGGATAGCATTTTGACTGTGTGTTTCTGGGTAAATATGAGTGGTTTGGTTTTATTAGGGTTTAATAGAAAGTTCTTACATTATTTGTTGGTGTGACAGGTTATTAAGATGTGCTAAATGTAGCGTTTTCAGCTTATTGGATTAGTAAGGCTTGACAAGAAGCCACGTGCAGGTTATTGATGAAAATATTGAAAAGGATGGCGCCAAGACTAGAACCTGGAGGGGAGGGCTCAACTGTAAGACTGGTTTAGGTATGGGTGGTTTCCTTCCCATTTTGCACATTTGTTTATTAGATAAGGTATCTATTGGACCAATTTGCTTTGACTGCAAAATGCCATTTGCAGATTCATCACTTTCTCCCCAAGAAATGAACACTACTATAAAACCATTGAAAAAGCTAACTGACTACCTGCGAAAACAAAGTTCTGACTTTCTGCTTGCCTCTCAGCTGTTTAAACTTATCAAGCATGATACCTTCCCTCCACTATCTTCCAGACTATTCAGAAATGCGCCAGCGCACAACCTTAGATGTCTTAACCACCACTGTCCTCTCGTCCATACACCCCCAAGCTAGGCTTTTCTGTACAGACCATGCTTTCTCAGTGCTTGGTCCTAAACTGTGAGAATATCTCCCTTCTTTTCTTAGACATTTCTTTTTATATCGTTTTCCATTCGTAAATACAAGCACATTTCAAGACTCTAGGAAAATGCAGCTATCTCTCTGGTTATAACGTAACTTCTTCATTCCCTTATCTACATACCTAGTTCTGACTCTATTTTTGATCGTGTTTCTTTTAGCATGCCAACTACTGTCTATGTAATGCATGTATATATTGTGTTTTTTCACTCACTGTGTATATCATTTGTCTGCTGCCTTTGTTCTGTCAAGCCAACTATGATCACTTTGTAATATATGTATATATTGTATTTTGTCATTTACTGTGTATAATATGTCATGCAACTAATGTTTTTCCTGGACTAAGACTGAAATGGGTTCATTGGGATCAGTGCTGTACCCTGGTTAACAAATTCAAAATATAAATAAAAAAATTGATTGGGGGGGGGGGCTATAGCCAAGGGGGGGAGGATGGCTGTCGTAGGAGCTGAGTGAGAGATTGTATTGAAAACTTTGGATAGGTCAAGGATTAAAGAGGAGACTAGATTGCCTGAGTCCCCTTGCTTTTCTTAGTGTCTGAAGGACAGAAGGTGCAGGTTTGTGCTGTGTGTGGACCGAAAGCCATACTAAGTACAAGTAAGTAGTTGATTTTTAAAATATTGGATAACTTGTTTATGGATTCAGTTTCCTAAGAGTTTAGGAGGAGGTGACAGTATCGCAATGGACAGGTTCTTTGTTACTTCATTTGATTTCTCCCCTTTGTTTAGGAGAATGATGTGGGAGATTTTCCAAATGGAGGGAAGATGCCCTTCCTGTATAGATTTATTAATAGCATGCTTACTAGATAGGCTATGGATTATTCTGAAGGTAGGTTCAGTGGAGATGGAGCATGGTTTCATTTAAATAGTTTTTTATTATGTTGGTGGGTACTGGAGTTAAAAATATGTGAGTAGTAGTGTTTGTTTTAAACTGGGAATGTAGTTGAGCATTAAGCGGTGCTATGGAGTTTATGGGTATTTGAAGCAAAGGGTGGCTGGGGGAATAGGTGTGTTTTTGTGAAAGAGGCAATGCTTCTAATGTAATAACTGTTAAAATCTGTTGCTCTTTGCAATGGAGTATTAGGTGGGATGGCTCCTCCTCTTGTTCATGGGTTCAGCAGGGAATTAAAGACCATATATTTTTTTTGATTATATTTGGTCGGTTTGGAGGTGTATATATAGTTTCTTGTCAAGGTTGACTTGTTGCTAAAGGTTTCAAGTAGGTACGTTTATTTTGCCAGTCTTTCCATGCAGTGTCTGTACTGTGCATAAGGTCTTTTGTCCTGAAAGCCAAGGGTGTGGTTATTTTTTCATTATCCTATTACGGAGAGGAATAAAGCTATTTAGTGTATTTAGGAATAAGGTGTTGAAGTGTATAATGACATCATCTAAAGGGAAGTGGTGGCTTTTAAAGTGTTCATAAATGTCTGTTGGGTTGAATTTTTAAATATTGTGTTTTATAATTGCATCTATATTACCCGATCAAATGTTTAGGTTAGCGAATACCAAAACACCGACCTGGTAATATCGAAAAATTAAAATAGTGAACGGCCGATTTAACGTAGGCAATGAATTCCCTCGGCCGGAAAAAAAAAATTTAAACCAAAATGAAGTTGGGTGCTTTGCCCCCACACCCCCCTAACTAAATATACCAACTCCGAGATCGTTCTACAGTGGGGAAAAGGGCAAAATCAGCATAACGGCAAAGGGAATTCTTTCCCTGCATTAAATCAGCTCTTTGCAGTTTTTTGCTTTTGCTATTACCAGATCAACGTTTAGGTGTTCGCTAATCTAAACATTCGATCAGGTAATAGTAACCCTTATAACTGTGCTGAGAGAAGGTTACATGGAAGTATACCAGTAGCCAAATATTTACTGGGTTCAGAAACCAATTTCCAGGCAAGAATAATACCTTTATCATATGACTTGTATCTAGTGGGGCTGTAAATGAGCTGTGTAAACCCAAATAAGTTTACTGGAGGTTAGGCAATTAGTGGATAGGTTCTGTTAGTCTGTATTGACGTCATTTAGTACAGTGGCTTAATTTGAAATGGTATTGGATACCCAGGAGAGTACATTTTTCCAATATGGAAATATATATATATATATATATATATATATATAGTGCAATGATGCATACCCTTTTTCTCTTATTGAAATTAAGAAAGATGAGTATTTCTGCATTATGGGATTTTGGGATAGGTTCTGAATATTGGGTAATGGAGTAGGTGTCGGGTGTTCCACCTCCTTTTTTTTGGTTCATGTGGATGTTCTTCGTGTTTCACTGTTGCAGTCATCACATTTGGGTTATCCCTGCCAGGGTAGCCCTCACCAGGCCCGAATATCAGAGGCTTGGTATTTCTGCATCGGTTGCTGTCACTTCAGGACTGACATCAGGTCGTCAGTAGTATAAAGTAAGGCAGCCTATGCCATTACATCAGAATTTCTTGCCATGGAGCCCGAAGCAGAAGCAGTTCGCATGAGTGCCGATCGGCCACTACCTGAGTGTCGTCTACCGAATTGAAGATGAAGTCTTCTAAAGCTAAGTACCCCATTGGGGATCTTTTTTTCTTGCACTAACCAATGTCAGAAAAAGTTAACAATTGACTCGCCTGTGGAAAGCAAATACCACACCAAGACTTTCATTCTTACTGCATCACTTGCTTAGGCCCAGACCACGAACGTCCCCCGCTGTCACTTCTGTGCTTTGTTCAACGCCAGAATTAACCATAGTCAGGCCTTATTGTAGCTAGATATTTTTGCTTACAGTCCTCGAACTCCGATATGGCTTCGGTAAGCCATCCAACAGCAGATCTTCTGAAAAAACATAAAGATAAAAAGAGAGACAGACCGCACAGGTCCAAACCTACCAACAACGCTCCTGTTAAGCTAGTCGTCAGTTCTCCGGTCCTCAGTGAGGCACTTTCACAGCCCCCAATGCCCACTTCTGTGGATTCATAGGCCGCTAGCGAGACCCTTTCGGAGTCCAATATGCCGCAAAAGTCTTCTTCGACTAAGGATCCTGCAGTCGTCTCGACCTTGGATGGGTCCTGAGCTGCTGAGCAGGCACCAGCTTCCGAGGAAGTCCTTCGCACTACCGATTCTCGACACAAACCGACGTCTTCTTTTGCGAACGACAGAGTTTCTTAGGCCTAGGATATGAACCACACCTAAGAAACCGGCTCAATCTCAGGCACCTGCTTCTTTGCCTCAGTCTCAAATGCTTAAAATGGCGGAAGACCTTATCATGCTGATTGGGAAAGCCAAGCTACCCCTTCCAAAAGGAAAATAGATCTGTCCCCTGTAGTTTTGTCTGAACAGGAGTCCGATGCATCTGAGTATGAAGACATGCAACCCCTCTCTGTTTGAGGATTCTGATGCAGAGGATTCCATTCCTTCAGCCTTTCCCCCAGAGGATTTTTCCTTTGGAGAAAACCTTCATACCTTAAGGGAGCATTTCCAGTGGGAAAGTCAGGACAATCCTCAGTCTAAAAAGAGACTCAGGGAATTCTTAGATCTTCCACAGCACAGACCCTTGGCCATCCCCTCAGTCCTGGATGTTGTGGAGGATGGTTTCCTGGAATCCAGTTTGACTCGAGGCAAACCTCCCTTTTGCACCCAGAAAACCAGACCGGTACTACAGAGTTTCCTGACTCACGCACATTTCTTTTTAAAAATCCTACTGCTGACCCTGAGGTAATTTCTCAAGGGCCTAAAGGAGTTAAAGCAGCCTTTGCTAAGAATCCCACCCCCTCAGATGGGGATTCCTGAGCACTAGACAGATGGGGTAAAAAATGTATACACCTCAGCTACTCTTGCTATCAGAACAGTCAGTTGTCAGTTCCGTATGCTAAAATTTCAGCAACGTACCCTGGAACTCCTAAAAGAAAAAATGTCTTCCTTTCCTGCTTGTGCAGAATCTAGAGAGTTACAAGAGTTATTGCATTCTGCAAGTCAAGTAACTAAATGCACCTTGGACTGTGGTCTTGATGCCCTAGAAGCTTCTTGCAGGGCAGCAGGCACCGGATCTGTCCTTAGAAGGCATGCATAGCTTAAGGAGCAGCCATTGCCAGACCATGTTAAGTCTAAATTGTTGGATGCCCCTTGCACAGTGACAACGTGTTTGGCACTTAAGGCAGCAGAGGTCTTAAGATGGAAGAAAAAGCAAAATCTATGCAGACAGTTGAGGATTTCTTACAGATCCAGCCACCTGGGTTCAGCAGGCATTTTCCCACCAAGCAATGGTCCTTTCCTGCTCCCACCAGGCCAGTTCAGCCCAGACCCTGGGGAATCAGACCCTCCCAGACAACAGCCTCAGGGAATGCAGAGATCTAAGCAGTGGACTACCTCCACTTCAAAACCAGGGAGTTCTAAGCCCCACCCCCTTATGGTAAGACCTCACAATGACTCCTCCCCACCCCCTCCCTCTGTCCACCTTCACTTACCTCTAGGAGGAAAACTGTCCTTTCCTGCAAGCACCTGTGCCACCATTACCAACGACTGTTGAGTTCTCAACATAGTGTCCCAGGATTTCAGATTTTCTTTCCACACCCTTCCAACTCCAAAAGGGTTGCCAGATCTACCTCCAAACCAGTGGGCAGAGGCACAAAAGTAAGTCCTTTCCCTTCTCTCTCAGGGCAGTAGAAGCATGTTCATGCAGAACAGAAAGACCAAGATTTCTACTCCAGACTTTCTGGTACCCAGAAAAGAGGGCACCTAGTTACCCAATCCTCAGTCTATCCATTCTAAACACCTTCCTGGTGATTTCAAAATGCTCATCCTCCCAACAGTTGCTACCCATGCTGTCCCAGGATGCTTGGCTAGCCACATTAGACCTAAAAGAGGTCTACCTCCACATTCCTGTCATGGAATCATGCAGGGAATATCTCCATTTCAGGGCAGGATCTCAGCACATTCAGTTCTATGTGCTTCCCTTTGGCTTATATACTGCTCCCAGAGTTTTCACAAAATGTCTGGCTCCGGCCATTGCCTTTTGCAGACAAAGGAATATCCAGATTTACCCATACATAGATGACTGCCTAATTCGGGCAGACAGCCAGGAAAAGCTGCTCAAGCCCCTGGCCTTGCAAAGTCCCTACTAACCTCTGTAGGGTACACAGTCAACAAAAAGAAATCCAAACAGGTACCCACCCAAAGGATTATATTCCTGGGAGCAAGCCCGGACACAGCTTCCCAGATGGCATTCCTTACACCAGGAAAGCAAATTTTCCTGACAGTCTACTTCTCTCAACTAGCCACCAGACCCCAGCTGTCTGCAAGGAAAATCCTATAAGCTCTGGGGTTCATGGCATCGTGCATACTACTCATTCCATATGCCAGACTGCATATGAGGAAACTTCAGTGGTACCTAAAAAGCCTTTGGTGTCAACACTCTCAAGACCTGGAGATTCTTGTACCTTGGTGGGCAACAGCATGCTCACACAACAGGGGATTACCTTTCTCACCACCCCCCTGCCGCCCAGACCCACACCACAGACTATGCCTGGGGTGCACACCTGGACAGTAGGTGCATACAGGACCAATGGAGCCCACAGCAAATCCATCTGCACATCAACCAAAAAGAGATGATAGCTGTCCAGCACGCCTTGATAGCTTTCAAGCCCCTTCTCCACCCAGGGGCTCTCCTGATCAAAACAAACACCACCACTGTGATGTGGTATATCAAGAAGCAAGGAGGGACTCACTCCTACCCTCTCTGCAGGCTTTTCATGACCATTTGGCACACAGCCTCTGCCATACAACTCCACCTGTTAGCACAATTCCTACCAGGTTCTCTCAACTCTCTGGCAGACCAATTAAGCAGAAATCTTCTGGACCCACACAAGTGGCAACTCAACAGAACCACCTTCACCCTAATAACTTAGAAATGTGGTACCCCGAAGGTCGACCTCTTTGTCTCCCACAACAACTATCAGCTCAGCAAGTTCTGCACTAGGGAGCATCACTGCATGGCTTGGAAAGTGGATGCCCTGTCCTTCCCCTGGGTCAATCTATCGGTCTATGCCTTTCCTCCACTACCGGTCATCCCCAGGGTACTGTTCAAAATATAGGAGGAAAAACCAAGGCCAGTTCTTATAGCTCCAGACTGGCCTTGCCAGCACTGGTACCCCTTGCTGCGCAGCCTGTCCCCACTGCCACCATTGCAACTTCCTGAGATTCCAGACTTCCTGACCCAGAGGGAAGGGGAATTCATGCATCCCCAATTGCAGGGGCTCAATTTGGCAGCTTGGCTTATTCCCTAACACCCGATCAGTCTGCCAACCTCAGTAAACAGGTTCTAGATGTTATGGGTAAAGAACATTATGCCCTTTTTTGTTAGTTTTTTTGTTAGTTTTTTTTTTTTTAAAGATTAGCTATGAGCGTAATTTGTAGTCTCTCTGAGAATTTAGGAGTAACTGACCTTTGAGGCTTATATCAAATATATGGAGCTTGCATATAAAGTAGGCTTCCTTATAAAGTGAGGGACTAGTACCTTTTAAAGCTGTAACATTTTAAGACATTACCATGTAATGGTAATTGTGTACTATTTAATGTTATCGTTGTGCCTGCTTTTAAAATTAATCTGTCTTCAACAAATAAGTAACAAAGTAACATGTGGTGAATTTCCCCAGCCACTGTCTCCCATTAGCATTGAAGTCACATAGGAGTAACCAGGACAAGCAGATTTAATGTTTCGATCATGGCACTTGCTGTGGAAGCAGGCAGTTATATTTGATATTGAAAGTGAATCTCTGCACTGAGATACATGGAGGAGTTTATCAGCGATATGCAGAAAATGGCTCATTTTTCTCCTGTGAGAATTGGAAAAATGCGTAAAACTACGTCATAGTTTATAGCAGTGCATACTGCTTTTAAATGTGACACTATTAGAACCCTACAGCAAAATGTTCTCAGCTGTCCTAGTACTGAGGAAGCTGGAGGGGGGGGGGTTAGTTGGTTTGTTTTTTGTCTAACCCCATGCCTGCTGGCCATCATGGCCTTTGCAGTCATGCCCATTCATTCATTCCCCATCAGATGACAACTATCCACAAGCAGTCATCTGCACAACTCTAAAGGTTTTTTATCTTTTCTTACTCCCTCCTCTTGGGGCTGACATTCTGGCTTACAGATACAAAGCTGTGCTGTGCCTTCTCTTTTGAGTATGTGCTCTGTGTATCTATGCTACATGAAGGCTACAGTGCAGGTGATGCTTAGAGCTAAGCATGTTTTCCTAGCCCATATGCTGTATGCCCCTTTCCCTCAAGTGGGTGCCAGCAGTGCACTGGGTGCGACCTCATTTTCTTTAGATTGGGTGATCTAGTTGGCTGTTCCAGTGCCTAAACTGCTAGTTAATCATGCATCGTTTGCAGTCAGGGCTTTATCCTGATATGCCACAGAGCTGATTTGAAAGTGGCTGACTGATGGTTTATAGTAAAAGCCATTTTATGATATAGGCTTCTTGCTGATTCCAGTATATTTTGTCTGATCTTTCCCAAGGATGCTATAAGTAGGCAGTGCCATCTTGATATGGTTGCATTGCCTTCTGACAGGTGTCTTTGAGACCTTTTCTGCAGTAGCATTGACTGGGATCTTACCATTCTCCCAGGCAAGGGCACATCTTTGCATCAATGTTGATACTGGCATGCCCATAATGAAGGGGTAGTACTTCACCGCCTTAATCCATTACTACCACAGTGGTAGTTAAGGATGCTCACATATGGCAGTGAAGAGATTTGGAGCATTTTTTTTTTTTTAAGTGACTATGACTGACAATCCCAGATTTTATGTTCATGTGCTTTAGATGCTGACAGATAAGAACAGAACTTGTTTCTGATTAGGTTTTTCTGATTAAACAATGTTTTCCTGCACATGGAAGGCCATTTTAGGCTTACTTATATGATAAAAGGAATTTTAAAGAAAAACATGGAGTTTTCTTGAATCAAATCTTACAGTGTAAGAGATTGTCTGCGTCATCCATACCTAACATTAGTGATGCACCTTTCTTATGGAAGAGGTTTGGTTATACCTTTCCTTCTGTTTTGGATATGACACATTTAGTTTCCTCGTCTGTAGTTAGTAATGGCATGTCCTACAGTCTCATTTCCTTTGCAATGACAGTTTCTCTGGTTTGCTTAAGTTTCATGACCCTTGAACATTTAACATGGCTGTGTCTCATAGCATAAATAGGATTTGGCATATCTCAAACAGATGGAAGGATGGTGAGCAGGTTTTACTATGAATAAGTAATATACTGAACTAACTTTAAGAAGAAAGAGATGAAAAAGTATAGTAGACTGATGGTGTCTGACTGTGAATAACCCATTGATTAGTGTTCTAGTGTGAAAGCTGAGAAATTGTTTTTAAAAAGCCAGTGAAGGTCATCAATTTGGGTAAATTCTGTCTACTTGCTAGTAGTTACACTACTACTAGAATGCTAGTAAAGAAGTTTGGAAAAGGTAACAGAAAATAAACCAGAAAATAATTATTCTGGCCAAAAAGAACCTCACAGTTCAGGAAACAGGAGTTCAAGTTGCAGCTTTAATATGAGAGATTGTTTCCATTAATTTAGAGGAAAAATCAGATGTACTCCAGGGTGTGTTACGAAAGTGAAATACAAGAGGAATATATAAATTCAAACTTATGAAATGCTGTGAAAATAGAATAAACTTTAAGTAGCCTTTCAGGTGAGTTTATAACATTTGGCAAATGGATTGGTGTTCCACAGTAGGATTTGTTAATTGTAGTATGCCATGTGTGTCCAATCTGGCCATCAGAAAGTAGCAGAGACCTACATTAGTGATCATGCAATACTAACAGAAAGAGTTACTGCTGACAACACTCTGGCAGGATAGAATAATTAAAGGTTAGGAACTCCAGAATTAATGTGGACAGTTAAACAATGTACAGCAGGCAGAAAAGAAGAACGTTTATTCCAGCAATCTGGGGATGCTGAGATGTAGGTATGCAATTCAAATACTATATCCATCTCTCCAGATTTTCTTTCCTGGAAGAGCAGATGTTTTTGAAAGCATAACAGGCTATGACGGTAGTAGTTCAGCCAACAAAATAGTGAACTAGCAAGCTGAAGGGGGCTCTGCCTCTGTCTTCTACAGTAAGAAAATAGTCTCCCATGTTTACTAAACATTACAAACTGGATGTGGTCTCTAGAGCCAGTTGGTTTTGCTAGAACTGTTTTTTCAGTGATTTCTGAATTCTTGTTCTACTCCATCTGCCTTCTGTCATCTCATTTGTAAGGGTTACTGCAACAGTGGTTTAAAGGAGAACAATGGGATATTAAAGCAGATTGCTCAAACTGCTGTGTCTCTTTTAGTCCCTGTTATTTAATCCTGGTTTAAAAAAATAATCGCCACAGCTTTAAAATGTAATCCACTCTACTGTTTTACCTCGTAGGCTTCTACCTTTCTGTACTGTTTTAGTTTGTTTGAAAACTCAGTTGAAAAACCTCTAGCTGGCTCTTAATTGCTGATGTCATGTCTGCCAGACCTCTTGCTGTAGTTACCAGGATGTTTCCTCCCACAAAGTGATGCAACCACTACCTTATTTGCATGCTGTATAGAAGAGGCAATGAACCTTCCACATAGTAATGTCAGAGCCTTGCCCAGCCCACTCTAATCTAAACGACAAACTAAAATCTCAATTATCTGAACAGCCCTACTGATGTGACAATGTGCACTGAGAAAGTACAGGCAACAGTACAGTAACAGCTGCATGAACAAAGAGCATACATTTGCAATGACCATGCGTACACATTAATTGCATCTTTTTACATAGGAAGCAGATGTCTGTCACAATAGCCAACACTACATAAGATTGCATGAAATATGTGATACCTTAATCTTAAATTACCAACTTAAAAAAAAATGTGACTACTGTCATGCAAGTACGTGAACTATATCATGTTTATAGTCTATCACTTGTTAGCTATGTAACCAAACTGGAAGGAAAGAAACTGGAAGGAAAGAAACTGGAAGTTTGATGGTTTGCAATGCTGTGATTTCTCCCAGTGCTATGGAGCTCAGATCTAAATTTGAGAGCAGGAGGAGTGCAACAAAAAAAGTGCCCCACTATGTAAGGAAGGAAAGGCTGTGACAAAACAGTACATTAGTCTGGTCATAATGGGTCAAATTACCCTTAGCACTTTGACAGCTAGGGAAGGTAGGTGTGAAGGGGGAGGGGAAATACCATGAAAGAACTACAATTCAGACATCACAAAAGAATTCAAGTTAGCATTTCTAAGAGGAAGCAGCAATAAAATGCACTTTTCAGTTATGTTCTGTGGCACTTGTACTGCTTGTGTTTGAAGTAGTCATTGAAAAAGGAAAAAAATGTTAACCAAAGCTAGGTGACAACACAGCAGTGAATGGCTGTAAAATCAGTGCAGTGACAGGACCTTTAGGGAAAAAGTGGCAGATACAATGCAATTATTTAGAGACAGAGAATGAATTCTGGGATACCTAGAGGCAGACTATAAACAATCAGAGTTACTTCAAGATGCCAGACCCCATGTGGTCAGATGCAGAAATTATGTATAAAAATATCTAAAAACCTGTAAATAGTCCCAGAGTTGTGTTAAAATGTAGGAAACACTAAACCACGATGAAGTAAACTTGTTTTTTGAGTCTGTGGATGCGGTTTTCCAGAACATAGTACAGTTTATATAAGTAACTTACTAAAACAGTAGATGTTTGAATAGATCAATTTTATATCACTAAGAGGACTTCCTTGGTGGTTGCATACTGATCAACAGGTTGATTACAACTCTTCCAGTGTGAAAAACAAACTCTGACAAGCAGGCAGTAAAAGCCATTTATTAGGGTAAAATTGAGTTACAGGTTAGTCATTGCACTGTTTGGATGTCAGAAACTAAGAAACTTGGAAGAAGGAGAAAATCGACTAGGAAAGAAGAAAACTCTGGTAGCAGTTGTTCAGCAAAAATATATCAGGTTTCAGTCTCAGTTCAGGAGATGGCTTCCAGTAATTGAGGTAAAAATAAATCCAGTGCATTCAGCGATGTTAACAATAAATGCGACACTGTATAAATGCATTCAGTCAATAGACAGAAGGCTGAAAAGAATAGAAGAAATTTGAAGTAACTATTCAGATGAGCCACTAAAACTGCAGAAATCAACAGCTGAAACGAAGGAAAGGCTGGTTGAATGGAGACTTCTCAAGAACTGTCACAAAATGATAGAGCTGGAAGACCAAGAGAAAGCCTGAAATTTTCTGGTGTACCAGGCAAACTGAAGGGAGCAGGTTGCAGTAATTTTATGATTATACAAATAAGCAACTGTATTGGTATTCCACTAGAAGAACTGTTAATATAAAGGGCGCATTGTTTGTTTCATGTCTGGCCCATGTTAAAGAAGCCAAGATGAAGTCATATCAACGACTGGAGCTGCTCCTGAGAAAAATGTGGCAGAGGGGTAAATTATTACCGGATGGGGATACCAGAGTGTTCAGGGAAAATGATTATTCACTTCACACCAGGCAGAAGAGAAGCAAGTTCATCCATGCAATCAGATGGTGTTGAGAGGCCGGGGGGGACTTAAGTTGCTATATTCAGTTGTCTACAGAGCATCTTTTTAAAGAAAGAGCAAAGACATTCTTGGATACAGAACAGGCAAAGGGTTAAAAAAAAAAGTTTAGCAAGCAAAAAAGTTAGCCAGTAAGTTGAGAGAGATTTTGCTTCTCATTCCTCAGATAATGGCACAGCCTATAGATAGAACTTGCACCTAAAACTTTTTTCCAGTGTTTAGAAGGAAAGTGATTGGGCAACAGAAAAAAGCATGGGAGCTAATGAGAAAAATGTGGTGCATTGGATTTGAACCAAAGACCAGTGCTGGGTGATCAAAAAGAAAGAGGAGGATTAGTAAGAATTTTAAAGTAGGAAATTTGCAAACTACAGAGGGATTTGTCTGTAAGATAAATTTGGACATGGGAATTGTGCTTCTGAAAGAAAAGGAGGAAAGAGAAAAAGACCACGTTTGAGGACTATTTTAAACTAGTTCTGGACTATAAAGTAACTTTCCACTTTGTCATTAATGTTTAGAAAGTAAATGAAGGGAAGAAACTGTAAACCCCAAAAAAGTTCTCCTCTTTTCTTAGCAATAAGTGTATAAACTGTAAACTTTTTCTTTTAATGTATATAACAAAAATCTTGAAGGCAAGTGATTTTCATTGTAAAGTAGTTATGTATAGTTTGCACAGGTAATTCTGAATGTGAGGCTCGGAGGTCTTATCAGTGACTGTTAATTCTAGTGATGTTAAAGAAGGAATGTACTTTTTTTTAATTTTTTTCATTACTGCCAGAAGAAATCGCAGATGCCAAACGTACTGTCTGCAGATACAGGTAATAAATTAAGAAGTGACTGAACAATTAACTATGAGGTACTTGTTTGAATAAACATTAAAATTAGTACTTAAGTTACAAATAACTCACTGAAAATAAATTTTCTGTTACGCTGGAGAAAATACAAGCAGATGCATTCTACCTCTGAATGAGTCGTAATACAAAATCTGTTGATTTAATGACAGCCAGGGCATATTTTTAAGGCTATAATTCAGTTAATTGAGAAAGTATGCAAGCTGTTTGTCACATTAAGGAGGGAAATTGAGATGGGCAAGAGAGGATGGTGTGGGTGCAGAACAGAACATGGGCTCATTATCAGCATGACTAAACCTAACTTTAAGATGGGTGAAGCCTGTGGGTGCAGCTGTATCTCTGGGGTATCTGCCTATATATGAATAAATACTTTTTCTCATGCTTGTCTATGCTTTTTGTAATTTAAAAAGGTTGGGAGTTTGAACGTTAAAATGTATATTTTTTTTTAATGTTTTTTTTTAAACTAAAAGTCTGAGGAAAATGTTACATGGGTTTTAAAAAGAGACCAAGGAGCTGCAGTTGTATAAAAATTCAACATGCCATACAGTTGTGTGCAAGCAAGTTAGGAAAGTATGTTCAGAAAAATATGTATAGCATTTAAAAGTAATGACAGTCATTCTGACAACACTTATCAGTTATATGGAATGTGAATGACATTATTGGTGTAGACAAGCAGATAATTGTTGAAATAAGACATGTTTGGTACAAATGGCAATGTTACAGGAGACACTTTCACAGAAATGAGCATGTCAGTTTGGCTAAGAAAGGATTCCAAAATGGTTATTCAGTTGAGTATCACAGAGAGGAAAATGATTGCATACGGTGCTCCAGTAATAGAAGAGAAACAAGATAGGGTAAATTTGTGGTAAAGGGGGTTATTGACAAGGAAGGTTTGACATGGGCTTGTATTTAAATCCCATGTACAACTACTGTTAAGGAGAATTATGGAAGAGGTGGTTTCCAGCAGGGAATGTTTGAGTGGGGGCTGGAACCTGATATAAAATGGTGAAAATTTGTCAGGGGAACTTAGAAGGCAAAATATAACAATGGGATAGATTTGTAAATGTTTAAGAATATTTGGAATGGAAGGTGTGACAGTACTAGTAGGAACCTAGACAGTGTATATGTCATTCTAAAAGTTATAGTATTTGGGCTAGACTGGACAGAAACTGTTTCACAAGTGGATGGGTATTTAATTGGCAGGTTTTGAAACCCAGCCAATAACTGTTCCAGATCATGTGCCGGTGACGATTTAAGATAAAGGTGCAGGATAATCAAGTAAAAACAAGACAGACACTTCCTACTTTCCTATTAAAACAGAGAATTTTGATTTCTTCAGAAGGGATAACAGAGGAGTGGGATAAAATGAAATTTAAAAATGTTGTAGAAATGAGAGAGAGAGATGGGAAAGAAGTCGTAGGAGGTTACTAGGCTAATGACCCTAGGGCCCTTAAAGCCTAGCCTAGAGTTTGTCCCCAGAAAGAAACCTCAGTCAGCACCTGTCACCCCTGTCAGTGTGGGACACAGGTGGAACCCCTGGGACATATTTGTGGTTTCACATCCAGGTTGCGCTTGACAAGAGTCAGTCAGGTATTCTGTTTGATTTGTATGGGAAGTCTGTTCCAGAGACAGGGCAGCCTCTGGGAGACCAATCTGTGTCTCCACTAGGTTTTGTTGATGTCCCATATTAGATTCAGGTCTTTTGCGCAGATAATGCACAAGGAGTTAAGACTTCTGGATATGGAGCATCTCTAGTAGGGCAGGGTCCGAGATTGTCTTGTAGGCGAGACACAGACCACCCCTGAGCAACCTGTATGATACCAAGTTGAATGATAGTGTTTTGAGCCTGTCCACATAGGACAGGTGTTGGAGGCCATGGATTCTCTCTGAGGTATTTCTGTGGCCTTTCCAGTTGGTACAGATGTTTGGAGAGGTACATACGAAACATGAACAGAAAACACTTCCAGTAGCACTGAATGTCTGGCCCAGACAAACAAAATATAAAGAAGAAATGCCAGCCAGACAACCACACTGAAGAACATGAACTGTAGCTAAACTATTTATTCACATAAAAGCAATTTAAAATCAAAAGATAAAATAACTGAACAAAGCATTAACATTCATATCCTGAAGTACAGTTTGCTCCCATCACTTCAAATAAGAAAAATAAACCAGTTAAGTCCATTATAGGAGCCTGCGCCCCCTTAATGCCAGTTTTAAAGGCATAACACCATTTAAGCCAGGATATTCATTGGGCCCGAGATCAGCAATCCATTTCATTTCCATAATTTCTGTAGAATTACGGAAATTGCTACCGCAAGGATTGTCCCTTTGAATGTATAGCACCATAAAATACAAATTATGTTCAGGGTGACTGTTCACATGCTGCGCGAGGGCATTATGTCTTGCATTAGTTCTGATGTCTCTAGTGTGTTGCAAGATATGTTCTTTAAATAATATATTTGTCTTTCCTATATAGAAACAGGAGCATCTGGTGCACATATCCAAGTAAATTACATTTTTAGTTGAGCAATCAGCATAGAGGTTTGGTTTATATATCTGCTTCATTGTAGGATGTATAAATTCATTGCTCTGATTAATAAGGGAGCATGCTTTACACTTTCTGCAGGGATGCGTGCCTATTCTATCAGATCTTATAAAGCTGTTTATAGGGGCTAGAAAATCCCTTGCATACAAGTGGCTTTAAGTTCATGTTATTTTTAAAACAAAAAGAAGGTTCCGTGCCTATTATTCTTTTAATGTTCTAATCAAGCATGTGAAGTTTCCAGTTGTTCCTGACAATATAACAAAATAGTTCTTGTATCACTACTATAAGCCAAGTTGTAACACTCATTTTATTATGTTAAGGTTGTTTTCTCAAGGCATCTTGATTAAATTGCCTTGAGTACCATGGTCATCCCATTTTAGTCCTTTCCTGCTTGATATGTCTAGATGTTTCCATTATTACCAGATCATTATATCCACATTCCTGAAACTGTTTGATTAATCTCTTGGTTTCTTCAAATTCAGCTTCTCTAGTACAAAGCCTAGATGTTCTCAGTAGTTGACTTTTCATTATATTAGGAAATGCATGACTGATGGTTATAAGGTGTTCTTATAACATTTTTTTCTGACTACGGAGGTCTATATCTCCCTTTCTCTGTCAATAATTAATCTGATGTCCAGAAAATCTATGTTCCTTGCAGAGAAGTTCATAGTGAATTTAAAAAATGAAGTGGTTCCTTCAAAATATTGTAGGAACTTTTCTAGTTCTACCTTTCTTCTCCATAAAAAGAATACATCAATGAATCTTTTATAAAAAGGAATATACGTATTCCATTCATTGTCATCAATGAAAATTTGCTCCTCTTCCCAGTATGCAAACACAATGTTTCCGTAACTGTTGGCACGGGTTATGCCCATGACAACACCCCACTGCTGCAGATAAAGTTCATTGTTAAACATAAACACATTATTCTCCAGTATGAAGTAATATATATTATATTTGTGTCATTGCCACATCATACAGATCCTTTTCTGGTATGAAGTTTTTTATAACTTCAATCTCATATCGATTTGGTATCATAGTAAACAAATTCTTGACATACATAGTGACCATGAGTAATTCATCCTTGTAGCCATAGATACTATTAAATTCATATAAGCATTTCAAAAAATGCTCCGAGTCCTTTAATGCCATAGGAGCTTTTGATAGTAGTTTGAGTTGTTATTCCACCCATATAAACATGGGCTCTAATCCAGGCATTGCCCGATAGAATGGTTTTTAAAGGAGGAATATTGGGGTCTTTATGTACTTTAGTTAGACAGTTAAAAGCAGGAATCAATGGATATGTTGAAATAATCATAAAGATCCTCTGTTAATTGACGTACAACCACTAGTTCTTTTAAGGTATCTCTCACATTCTGAATTATATTATTCAAAGTGGTTCTATTTTATTTTCCTGTACGTTGTCTCCTCCTTAAGCATGCGATCCACCTTATTAATATAATCAACTTTTTCCATGATCACCACTGCTCCACCCTTCTCAGTTGGTCGAATAACTATGTGCTGGTTGTTTAGATCCTTCAAAGCTTCTCTCTCCTTTGCATTTAAATTATAGAACTCACACCGATGTTTTGAATTAATATACTCACTTGTTTTATTTTCACAAACTTTTTGGAACATATCAACTGTTGGATGAGACGGTGGCATAAATGTACTAAGTTTTCTTAATCTGGCATCATAACCATCATTGGTATCACCAAACATTTTATGTAATAACATCTGCAAGTAAATCTTAAATCTACCACCACATCATGTAATTTAGATGGTACAGATGGAACAATAATTAAACTTCTAAGTATATTAGTCTGTATTTGTGCTGAACCTATCTGCTAGCAGGTTGGCTAAGTCAACAGGATCCGTGTAGGTGATACTGCTAAGTACTAATTTGGAACAAACCTGGGTGTTGCCATGGAGGTTCCTGACGTAACTGAAGAAGGCTTTGTGGTTTCCCTTTGTTTTGGAGGCTAGTTTCGGTTCATAATTAGCTTTGGAGGCTTTCATTAGTGATCTAATTTGCTTGTTGAGGCTAAGGAGGGAGTTTTTCCAATTTGGGATTTGTTCCTTTATGCCCTTGGGCAGCAGTGTCTTCCTTTTGTTGTAAAACCTGTTGATAAAGGATGTCCACCAAATAGGTTTGTGTTTCCTTGAGGAGCAGGTTTTAGTTCTGTTGGGTATGGCTGCGTCCATGCAGTCGTACAGGTGTTTGTGTACTGCATTGACATACTGTTCTGTATAGTTATCTGCATCCTCTGAGGGGGGGCTGTGGTGTTAAGCTGCAGATATCCTCCTTTAGGAGGTTGTAGTCGGCTTTTGAGAAGTTTTTTTAGCTTGTTTACAGCTTGGGGGGGGGGGGTGAGATAGAAACTTCGAACGAGATAGTCCAGTGATCTGATCTCACCAGGGAAAAACGTACTATGGGAGTGGTGCAGCAGTCGCACATGTTGGTGAGAACCAAGTCCAGAACGCTATCTCCCCTTGTGGGGAATGAGACAAGCTGGTCTAGTGTGTTAGAATTGATGAAGTCAAGGAATATGAGTGCATTAGTGCAGGAATAGTTCACCCAGTCAATGGTGAGGTAGTTGGTCACCAAGGGTCAGAGTGTTAGGGGGTACCTTGATGGAGTCATGTAGATCTAGGTAAGAGGAGTGGATGTCCTGAGTCATGGAGGGGGATCTATAGTCAGCTATAACTTGGATGGGTGTCTAGCCAAAATCATTTGTACCTGGAATAGTTGGTGTGTCATGCTGGCAAACCAGTCTGGAGGTGTACCTGTATTTATTGAAGATAGACTCCACCACCCTTAGTCTTCCTGACCTCATTTTGGGGTCATAATGTACGGAATGAGGAGTAACCTGGTAAGGCAGGGGTTCTCTCCGCAGCCTTGAGCCAAGTTTCTGTGACAGCACAGACATCGGCATCTTCCAGTGCAAGGAGAACCTCCAGTGAGTGCATTTTCAGGTTAAGGCTCCAAGTGTTAAGCAGCATGACCTTCAATTTGTTTTTTGACAGATCTTTTATGTTGGAAGATTTTTATTTGGAACATTGGCTAAAAAAGTCACAATGGGGGAGGTGAAAGCCTTCTCCAGGATCTGGAATCCCAGTGGTGATGTAGAGGCTATCTCTGGCAAAGAATCAAGAAATGTCAACCATGTCATCCCAGGCAGTCAGATGCTAGATCTCCTTGGAATGACACCAGAAACCAAGCCAAATGTTGAAGTCAGTTATTTTTTGTTGGTATTGTGGTTAACATTCTTGGTGAAGGTAGAATGTTCTTAGGGCTAATGTCATACCTGCCTGGGACACGTACTTTGAGAGCTCAGCCATGTCTCTCTTCATATAGTCCAGGGAGGTACATCTTAAGTCATTCACACCAACATGGACAATGACTGCGTCATACTTGTACTTGCTGTGGAGAGTGTTAAGTGCGTGTGTGATGTGGCAGATTCTGGCACCAGACAGGCAACTGATCGTGACCTTCTCCTTGTCGAGCCTGGTGAGGGGGACATGGGTGTATCTCACAACTGAGTCGCCATTGACTAGTATATTTGGTTTGTTATGCCTTGTGGACTGTGATAGTTAATTGTTTTGCCTTATGGGCTGAGTTTGTGAGACACTGGTGTGTTGTCTGCTGTGTGAGATGTGTTTGGTGTGTGGAATGTTTGTGAGTGTGTTTTGGAGGTCTCTGCTGTTTAGGTAAGTTTTAATTGAGGACCTCTACATAGGTGTGTGTGCGTCATGCTTGGCTATGTGATGAGTGGTGGTTGTGCTAGCAATCTCCTCTTTGTCAGGAGTACTGACTGTGGTGCGAGAGACCATGGATTCCAGGTTACTGATGTACATGCATTTCTCAGAATTAGAAGAATTGTGTGCTAGGAGAAGAGAGTTGTCAGAAAAAATGAGGCAGTTGCTATACTCTCTCACTGTGCCTATGTCGACCAAGGTAGCAGGAGAAACTGATGGAAATTGTCCAGCCATAGAGTTCCGAATACTTGGGCGGACTTTTGGAGAGAGGGTTTTGATAAGGGCTTGTCCACAAGAGGATAGACCAAAAAAACCTTCTTAAATGTAAAGTAACTGGCCTAAAGCACAAGTGCTAAAACCAAAACTAAGATGCTTAGAATAACAGATAAATGTAATCAGGCAACTAACAAGCAGTAGTAAATGCAGCAGAATAAAAGCAGTTGAACACTTGAGTGCACAGCAAAAATAAGGTGATAAAGTAGGAAGAACACAATTATAGTAAAAGCAGCTGAATGAAGTGTAATTTTTCTGGTTTTGTTTTGCTTTTAAGTGGAGAAGGAGGAAACAGAAGATAGATCAAGATTAAGAAACTAAGGGGTTTGGCCTTCCCAAATGTTCTCTCTCTACTCAGTAGACTGAGCTGATGAGATGGGACAGGGAGGAGTGTCCAAAATCAAAGAAGCAAAGGGGTAGTCCTTCCCATATCATCTCAGTGTTCTCAATTTTACAGGCGGGGAGGGCAATTCCAAAGCCACCAGATTTAAGAGTACAACAACACTTGGATGGGAGGACGAGAAAAGCAAACAAAGCAGACAGAAGAGGCCAGCAATAGACAATGAAGCAAATATATAAATGCAGTTAGTATAAATCAAGTGCAAAAAAAGCATACTTATAAGTTTGGTATATCAGATGGTTAGAGTCCAACACAGCCATGTAGTTAGCTCTGCACAGTTTCACAGTATGTAAGTAGTAGGAATTTTTTAGAGGAATCATCAACGGTTAAATTATTGCAGATTAAGTAGAATCTTGCAGAACAAGAAGAGGTGTAGTTGTCGAGTACTGAAGGAAAAATAAATGAGTGTTTGGATAATATGCATGAGTTTAGAAAGGTCTGAAAAGAAAGTATTTTTGATAACCTGGAGCACAAAAACTATTAGCAGAGTGACTGGCAACAGAATAAAAAGGGGTAATGCCAAACTAAGGGAGCGTGTGACTAGAAAAATAAACAGAGGACCCCCTATAGAGGTATTAAAAAATATATTTAAAATTCTATAAAAATCTGAGTAGAGCAGAGGAATAGGGAAATCGAGAAAAGTTACAAATGTAAATATTTATGAAGACTTAAGCCAAGGAAGATGAGACTGGAGAATTAATAGCTAAGATGGGAGATGATTTAAAAATGTTGTGTAATCAATCAGCAGGGAAGTCTTTCGTAACAAATTGTGGTGTTGTGAAAATTTGAAAGTTGGAAGGGGAGTAGTGGTAAAGATCAGGAATGATCTGATTAGCAGTATTTTAAAAGGAGGAACAGTACCAGCATCTTAGAAAAAACTGTGGTGGATGTGCTTCTCAGGGAATAGAGAAACTTTAAACCCAATGTCGTATAGACCAGCTTCAATTTTGAACCAGGGTTATAAAGCATTTGTGTGTTAGCTAAAGGAAAGGCTAAGGTGTTTCCAAAAACCTGATGGATATGGAAGCATAGTACAAGAAGACTTAATTGTTGTTGATGGGTCTTGATGCAGAGAAGGCATTCAGTAGAGTTAGGTGGGATTTTATGATTAGGGCAATGGCAACATTTGTATTTTTTATAGATTAATGGAGTTAGAAAGATATACATGAAGGCTCAGATGTAAGAATCAAATCAAGGAGGGAGGGTTCCTCTCTGACAAGCTGAGCTTTATTTAGAGGAACCAGGAAGGGGTCCCCTTTCTCCTTTATTAGCCTTACAGACATTGGCAAAGAAAATAAGGGACTCACAAATTCAATGGTATAACTGGTATGTTACTAAAAAAATAGCCTTATTTGCAGATATTTTGTATTTCATAAATCCAGAAAATAATTTTCAGTGTTGTGGAACATTTTGAAACATTTTCATTTTTTCAGGATATAAAATAAATGAGAATAAAATGAAGACCAAAGCAGTAAACTATGTTCCTACACATGAGTTGGTTCAGCAATACTCATATTTATGGGGACATGAGAAGATGAAGTATTTAAGTGTTTGGATTAAAAAAGGATTCTATTAAAGCTGCATCAGTGGAGTAGAGGGATAAAGCCCTGACTATGACCCAGGTCCAATGAATAGCTCGGGCAGTTGACTGGAGTGACAGAGAGGGATTGGTGTGTCTTCCCTGGGTGGGATGCATTTGTTGGTGCCTCTCTGTAAGGGAGGTAGGGTCCAAAGAGGGGAGTTGTCCTTGGACTTGGTTGAGTGTGGAGGGAATGAAAATGGGTGTATAAAAGAAAACCCAGGATGGATGCAAGGACTGCGGAGCCCCCAGGGTATCCTTAGGATCTACAATCACCCCCGAGCAATATCGGAGTAAGTCATTTGGGGGTATACGAGATGAGATGGTAGATTTTGTGTATCTGGAATACTGGAGAGTTGGGACATTAAAATAAGGTTATGGGGATCAATAAAATGGGATTCTATTGTAGCAGTTACT
The DNA here is from genome assembly GCF_019279795.1 of Protopterus annectens. Lineage (NCBI taxonomy): Eukaryota > Metazoa > Chordata > Ceratodontiformes > Protopteridae > Protopterus > Protopterus annectens. Next base: position 747,689,284 of record NC_056743.1, read on the forward strand.
GATTCGTGGATAGAGACTGAACAAAAGGTAATACAAAAAGTGAGAAACCAGAAGCTCTTGATTGAAATGGATAATAAGGTGCAAGCAGTGAATACGTTTAGTTTAGTGTTGTACGCAGGTTAGGCATATATCTTATCAATCCTAGGAGAAACTGTGGACAATAATAAAGAGGTAAAAGCATTTATTTGGTGGGGTAGAGGGTAAGAGTCCATACTAATCCCTCTCCTCTTGACAAGGATGGGAAAGGTTTTGATAGATTTGGGAGAATTTATATTCTTCTACAGTACTTATTTTTAGGATTTCCAACTGTCAAGGTGATTAAGCTTATTAGTCTCTGCTTAGAACGTGAGTATCATTGCACACGTTTCCTGTTCTGAAGACAGAGCATCTTTGTGCAACCTGATTGCTTCTGTTTGCCAGTTGGCTACCACTGTTTGAAATATGCTTATGATTCTGCTGATTCCACTTATAGGTGTACTGTTTTGCTTGATTGCATGGTCAGTATCTCCCTGAGGATGTTTTTTAAGTTGAAATTTTGAATTCTCCCTTAGTAAGTTTTTGGACCATCTACTACAAGCGTCTAACAAAAAAAATACGATTAGAGGTAAGCTGATTCAAAGAATTTTTTTTTTTTTTCAGGATTCCTTCTGCAACCTTTTTCATAAAGCTAAGTAAACACAGCAAGCTGTTGGTAAGCAAATGTTTAAAAAGGAATAGTAAGGAGGTTTCAAAAAGAAAGGAGCACCCCAGAACAAAGGACAGTTTAATAAGAATGAATGACTAAAATACTGTCCTCCCCTTCCTGTTGTGGCAAACCTTTAATCCTTCCAGGATGTCTGATCTTGTGCTTCTCTCTTTGGCAAACTGTACGTTCAGACAGATGGGTTCTAAAAGTAATTCATCAGGGTTACAGATGACAGTGGGAGTCTCTTCATCCTTTTCAAGGGATTTCCTCTCATCCGTCTGCTTGACTGATGGGGTGATAGAACCAGTCCTTCCTCTTCAGCTAGGGTAAGGGTTTTATTCAAGAATGTGTCTGATGCCAAAAAAGGAAGCTTCTTGGTGACAATTTCTTGATCTTTCTTTTCTAAACCAGTTTGTGATGGTGTCCAAATTCAAAATGTTATTCCTTCACAGCTTACCTCTCATTCCCCATTTGAGTTTTCTGATGAGATTAGATTTAAAAGATGCTTATATTCCCTATAGATCCAGATTTCAGATGCTTCTTAAGGTTATCTTTGTGGATCATGCTGTCAGTTCTCTGTATTACCCTTTAGTCTATCCACTGCTCCAAAGGTATTTCCTTAAGTGTCCGTCTCCAGTGATGGCCTGTTGTAGACTACAAGATATTCAGATTTTCCTTACTTAGGTGACTTGCTGTTCATGCAAAGTCTTTTTCAATGTAACTGAAATCTTTCACTTATGTGAGAGGTCTCCTACATAGACTATAGTTCCAGGAGAATATACAAATGTCTTGTTTACCTGCTACTCACAGGAGTGTTTTTTGTGGTGTCTCCTATATAACTTGTTTTTCCACAGGAAAAGCAGAACTGTGTCTAGTTCTGTTCCTGAGTTTTTCCTCTTGGAGCACTCTCTCATCCTGGGAATTTCTCAGGATTCTGGTTCTCATAACACATATGATTCTCATGATTCCTCTGATTAAGACTCCACACGAGAAAAATTTCATGGTACCTCAACTTGTTTGGTGCCAGCATCAACATTTTGGAATATATTGGATTTTAGAAGTAGAAATCTGATCGTATTTGCATATCTTTTACAAAGCACTATGAACTAGATTCCTTCTCCAGGTATACCCCATGCTTTGATAGGTCTAGTCTCTAGGTGCTCCCTAGTAGCCAGTCTCAATCACTCTTGTTTTTTGTGTGTGTTTATGGCCTGGGTGAAAACTTTTTTTTAGTTTCCAAAGATTGAATTTTTTCAGGCTGTATCCTCCCCTCTTTCAGTTGGTGTGAAAGCTGTGAATGACTTGGCACCCAAAGTTTTGGAATCTGACTGGCAGTTACAGTGATCATTCAAACATCTAGTGCTATGGTAAGTTTACTTACACCAATGTTTTTTTTTTTTTTTTTTTTTTTTTTTTTGTGTGGCAATTGGACTGTTCTTGCAACAGTGAAGATTTATTTCAGAACCCAAGAGAGAAAATAAATGAAAAGAGATGGTTGATTTCTAAAGACATTTATGATAGCATTTGGTATGGAAGATGTGAATTCAGTAGAAGGAACGCAAAAAAATACTTCCGTTCACCAAGGTACTATAGCTGGACTAAACTGGGTCTATATTGTGAAAGCGAAAAACCCTATGAGCTAATACCAAAATATCGACCCCTATACCACGAAACACGAAAATCCCGAAAGCACTAAACAGCGGGAAAAAAAAAACGAACTGTCAGTCAGCCAACCCCACCACTACCGGTATACTACCTACCCAAATAAAATAAATAAACCACGTACATACACTAACCAAACCCTACTTCTAACATAAAGTAAAGCACAAAACCCTACTTCTAACCTGACACTAAACTCCACATACACAACTAACTATGAACTTTCCTTAACCCCTCCCTAACCCTCAGGTCTGTAACTACTGCACATGTCCCCTACAGACATACACCCAAACAAAACAATTTCACATAAATACATTTAACAAAACCCTACCTCCAACACTACTAAACCCCACGTACAAAACTATCTATGCACTATCCTTAACCCCTCCCTAACCCTAAGGACTGTAACTACCGCACATTTCCCCTATGGAAGTATACACAAACAAAATAAGTAGCCTACATACATACATTTCACAAAACCCTACCTCTAACCCTACACTAAATCTAACATACATTACTTATCTCTAAGCCCTTACTTTAACCCGCATCCTATCCTAAACTCAGTAACTATCCAGCACTTGCCTTATGCAGCTAATCCACAGACGGGACAACCATGGAAATTCGATCTTTCCATATTCGCGGTTTTCAACTTTCGCTCTAAGTCCACTTCACGCTATAGGGTTCGACGTTTACGTATTCGTGCAAACGTCTTTTCGCTCTCATAATATAGCCCCGACTAAACTGAGTAGAAGTATTTCATAGAAGCACGTTTACTTAATTGAAAGATTTGATACCCATCTGTTAAGTGTAGAGCATCACATTCTCACTTTCCTACTTTGATAAAAAGAAAGGAATTTAAGTTATGTAGTTGATACAGTTCAAGAATTATTAGGACATGTGTAAATATCTACAGAATGGTTAGCTAGTGAGTGGAATGTAATGGAAACAGAATTTAAAATCCTGGTAGAAATATGGAAAATGAATAGTAGGGGAAA